>NC_089784.1:19415503-19418003 GCF_040412425.1 Macrobrachium rosenbergii | reverse complement strand
TAAGAATTTCTTCATTATTAAAGAATTCGATGTAGTGTGATACCCCAGCACTATGTAAATGACCATACCATCATTTTACAGACTTATTAAGCTTATTTTTACAGAATCATGTTTAAGATGCAGGAAGACCAAAAGGAGAAATTCCCGGTACGTTCTCTTGTGAAAGGACTGAAAAATAAGAACAAAATTGTTTGTCACCTTACAAGGCGGCATACAGAAAAGAGGCTCATTATACATCGCACTCCTGACGTGGGTTACAAAAAGAGAGGAAATTTGTTTTCCTGGAGACGATCGGTGAGAGGGGAAAGTACGGACGTGGGTTGAAATCAGGGAAAGCAAAACACAAAAACAGTTGTTATGAACGCTTCCATAATAAAAAAAATTGGAGAGAAACGATAATGAAGGAAAATAGTGCCTCTACAAAAAACAATAAACATTGCTCTCACCCCCACTACGTTAACATCTGGAGCGTTCCTACTGAAATTTTAGCGAAAAATACGGGAGATAAAAAAATTATGATAAAATCTGTATATTAAACGCATACTGAATGTTAATCGCAACTGACATATTATTAGCTTTGAACTTCAGACCCCGTGAGTACCGGGGATAAGATTTGCAGACGGTAAAATACTTACACAGAAGGAAGTTGACACCTAAAATTGGTGAAAAAGCATAACAATACTTATAACCTGAAATTTCACTTTGCTTGTAACATGTAATTTATAATATTTTTTCAGCACAGCATTTCTTGAACCAAAAAAATAAGACATACTACAAATTAAGTTATAAGAAAAATTTACAAACTGTCAGTGAGTTATATAACAGGAACAACACAATACGCAGAACAGTATGGCTGAAATTAGCATATGGGTAAAAATAAAAATAAAATAAAAGAAAAAGCAATTTTCACCCAGACGGTTGTCGTGGATGTCCTTGTCAGCACCGCTAAGTGAGAAAACCAGATGGAAGGCCTGAAGAGTAGCTCTAGCCCATCATGACGCGTCAGAAATCGAGGCTACGTCTGAAGGACCGTGTCTACAACACATGCCTACGCCGCCGCTCCAGCTGTCAATACCAAAGAGAGAGGATGAGCTCACAAACATAAACAACAGACGCGCTGCTGACATTTGCGGAAATCCCCCGCGGAAACCTCTTCCTCTAAAACGAAGCAGAAGGGGCTTTTAAAAGGACCTCCCGTCTCATGATGAAAATCACGCGGCGACAATTTACCACGAAAGGTTTTCCCGGGACTGTCCCGTTCCTTCTCGGCAAAAGCAACACCTGTTGGGTGGGTCTGAAGCGAGTGGTACCGGTACCAGATGCCATTACTTCCGTCAAGCCACAAAAGGGGCATTTCTTCGGACATTCCCAGGTGTCCGGTAAAACATTCCATCGCCTGGTGGAGGAAGAGGACCCACCTCCGTCGTCTCCACCGCACGTCAGGTGCGCCTGAGGGAAGGATTCCCTATCTCGGGATCCGATCCTCTGCCCCAGGATCCCTATCCTTTGATCCTCCCATAGCCATTTAAGGGCGGGCAACAAACATCGGGAAAATTCTCCAAATATAAGTTTGACATCTGGCTTGACAAAATCCTTCTTCGTCTTTGCATTAAAAAAAAATATCCAATGAAAAATATATAAAAAAAAATTTTTTGGTGGAAAAACAGATAAGGCTAACTTGAGTCAAACAGTTAAATCTTTCTGCTAGTTTCTCCGTTATGCGGTCAAAGACTGAAATACAAGCAAATTCCTGAAGAGTTTATTGATTTATTTACAAAGAACAGACGCGAAAATCATTAACTAATAAAACAAACATAACAAATAAAAGAATCTGATCTAAAAGGCCAAGAGGGCAGCACGATATACCTTCATGTTTCCTTAATAACCATGGTTATATCAACCCTACAATCTTTATAATGTACCTAAGGTAATAAATACAACACAGAATATGTAATTCACACTGATTTTATTTACATTTGCTGAGAGAATTTAATTTTACTGTGTAACTCGACACTATAGATAACATCGTACGGCTTTATTCAGATATAAAAATCTGCCTTTTAAATTTTAAATGAATATTTATTGAAGTCTATCTTGAATGTGAGGCAGTGCTAGATCATTTATGGTATATCGCATGTAATAAATGAATAAATAAATAAATAAATAAATAAATAAATAAATAAATAAATAAATAAATAAATAAATAAATAACTTAATTAATAGTTTAATAAGGTTATGCACAAACTCATACCTAAATGAACGCGGAAACTCCTGAACAAAAGCATACGAATGTGCACAGCAAGAGAACTTTCGAACGAAAAGAATAACTATATAAACACAACACTGCTTTAACCGTTAAGGTTTCAGAAAAGTTCCAAGTAAGCTTACGTACATACATAGATTTTTCACTTACAAAAATAAAAGATTGAGACATTCTTTTCCCTACACTTGTCTTAAAAAAATAAATCGTCAAATGCTGAACAAAGGGAAAACTGACTTT
>NC_089784.1:19408003-19410503 GCF_040412425.1 Macrobrachium rosenbergii | reverse complement strand
AAAGGAGGAAAAGAATGACTTTCGAGGGAATGACTCCACGCCGTAGGGTGGAACCATCGACACTCAATTGGTTAATTACTACTGTTTGTCAAACGACATGCTTCAAAAACGGCTCTAAAGTATCGGACCCTTATTGGATAATGCTCTGTTTAATGCTCTGTTCTCTGGTACTAAAGAGGGAGGTGTTTCAAATGACCCTCTTAGATGGATGGATTACAACCAGGGTCTCTCTCTCTCTCTCTGCAGCTTCCAGTTATCTTTCTTCCATCTGTATCTACCTGAAGTAACGCAGAAGCCGAACTGTTTATAATGCGTGTATGACTCATACTCGGTCTTGGAGGGAAAAGGACATCAGCCTTTCCTTTTCCTCCAAAACACAAAACGCAGGAAAGGATGCAGAAGAAAATGATGGGTTATGGAACACATGAAATTCACGGCAACCGTTTCTTGTACCCTGTCCTTCGTAAATATTCAGACGATCTCACCACGCGCTTAATAACATATTCTCTCTCTCTCTCTGCCTGTCTGTCTGTCTGTTTCTCTCTCTCTCTCTCTCTTTAGGCTACCTCCTAGCGAGGGTGTTTCTCATTGCAAATGGCAAGCGACGTTCAACAGACCATAAACTACAGTTCAAACGAAGGCCGGGTGCCCACCTCCTACTCAGTATTCAGACATCATAATCAATTGTCATTTGAATTGCTTGGGCGCTTTCATATAGCATTGTTGTTATGGTCCGAAGGACATGGTCCAACGTATGACGTCATTTATGTGGAACTTGTAATGAATTTAAAAGCGGGGAATAAAAGTTCTTCAGCTATACCGTTCTCTTTAGAGCGCCAGGGTTTTCATTACTGGGGTTATACATGTATTTGTTAGTCTTAGATTTTATCCTCAACCGACCACTGGAGTTACGTTCTTTATTTATCTCTCTTTGATGTTGAGGATTTTTTAGCGGACTGTAGGCGTTACTACACAGTTGCCCATTCAAGTATTATGTTCTTGACCGTCTGATTTGATTTTCTTTCCTTAAGTGACTGATGTTATCGGAAACTAAGGAAAAAGCAGTTGTTCTTCAGGACGTATTGGCTAAGGAATTTACAAGTAAATACTTTTACGGAAATACAAATAAAAAATATTAAACGCACGGGCATTTCCTTAATAATATATGCATAGTAAAGACTGCAATACCGTTCATTTGTTTTGTGAACACTTAAAAATTGCTTATCTAGAAGATGTGAAAAAACGAAAGACAGGGATATAATTAACCTCACACAAGAAATATAACGTCCAAATGAAAACCGTTCTCTTCTTTGCATATGTATGTATGTATATATATATATATATATAT
This sequence comes from Macrobrachium rosenbergii, assembly GCF_040412425.1. Classification (NCBI taxonomy): domain Eukaryota; kingdom Metazoa; phylum Arthropoda; class Malacostraca; order Decapoda; family Palaemonidae; genus Macrobrachium; species Macrobrachium rosenbergii. The sequence goes on along the minus strand of NC_089784.1, from coordinate 19,409,155 downwards.
ATATATATATATATATATATATATATATATATATATATATATATATATATATATATTTATATATATATATATATATATATATATATATATATATATGTAAATATATAGATATATATATTTATTTATATACATACATACATACATATACACACTCACACACACACACACACGGACATGAGGTGAAGCCACCTAGAATTAACAGGCGACAACATTCCGACAAAATTTATAGGATTTGTCTCCAAGTTGATAGGACACAGAGCAGAAAGATTTAAATGCGATCTCATTCCTTTAAAAACTTGAGAACGTACATCAGTTTGACCATTTGTAAGCTAGACGCAGCTCAAATTTATTGAAGGAGCCGTTTCTCGTCATACGGTTTAAGGTATGACTTCGGTCCCCTGAGAATTTTAAGATTGTTTTGTATCTCGCAAGACGCTAATGATTTTTCAGGGTATTTTAACTTCTTTTTTTCTTCATTTACAGAAGTTGGGTTCGTGTTCACATACGTGTTAGGTAAAAAAAAAAAAATAAGAAAATATAGAGCGGCGGCATTTTGTTTTTTATTAAATATGGCCACGTGATGAGTATATTAAAAGCCTATGGATATAACACAAACGTATACACGGAGAGAGAGAGAGAGAGAGAGAGAGAGAGAGAGAGAGAGAGAGAGAGAGAGAGAGAGAGAGAGAGAGAGTTTCTTATTCATTTATAAGTAGTTTAGGCCAACTGCCTTACGAAATTGACCGACCTTCTTCCATCCATTAAATGATTTCGGAAATCCACGGACGAATGAACGAGAGAATACCCTGACCTTCACAAGGTCACCAGAAGTTGCGGGCCAAAACGGCTTATGCTAATTTCCATAAAAGAACAAAAAAGTTTTAAATGTTTCTCCCTCCATCCAGGCTCTCACCCCACATAACGCCCCCCACCCCCAACACCCGGGCCTCTTTCAGAAAATATTTTTGTGGATTCGATCCGAAGGAACACTAACAACTCCAGAGATGGGGAAATAATAATAATAATAATAATAATAATAATAATGATAATAATAATAATAATAATAATAATAATAACAAACTTCATCTCATTCTTTTTCACTTCACCTCCAGCCTACAAAAATGGTATAAATGAGTTTTCCTGTCTTTCAAG
>NC_089784.1:19390503-19403003 GCF_040412425.1 Macrobrachium rosenbergii | reverse complement strand
GGATTCATTACCTGTGCAACGTCCGGTGACTTCGAAAGAGGTCACACGGAAGCTAAAAATGAGCAGGTCTCTGCACTAAATATTGCAAAACCTACCCACTTCAACACCTGTGTGAAATAACTCAGCTTCAAGAAGGCAACAAAAAAAAAAATTAAATAACTGAATCGATGAAGAAATTTATAAAAGGCCTTTCCTGTTTCTCCCTTCTCCGCGTGCTAAAAATCCACAGAGGAGCCAAGGACCTCGCGTCCTAGGCAGCATTCAAGAAGACTCGCCCAATCTCCGCCAAAAATCCACTTTCAGCTCAGTGGGAAGAGCCGGAGTTTCTTAATTAGATAGGGAAACGTGTCCGAGGGTCGTTTCAGATAACATCTCATCGTGTTATGCACCAGTCATCCTAATTTAACCCTGGGCGAAAAATCGATTTAGCTGAAACTAACCGTGTTAGATTTCTTTGCTAATCTGTCAACGTTCACGGTAGGTGATATGAAGTTAACGATATTTTTTTTTTTTTTTTACCTTTTCGCCCCCTTTTTTTTTTTTATTGATATACGGTTGTTGGGTTTGAAAGGCGAGACCAAACAGGATTACTTCTGAAGGTTGCCTAATTTAATTCTGACCAAAAAGAAACATTGCCTATTTCGCTTACTTACTTGACTTGTAGAGAGAGAGAGAAAGAGAAAGAAAGAGAGAGAAAGAGAGAACCGAACGTAGAAAGCAGATTCGAAACCGAAAAAATTTGCAACGAAGCTCAGATCAACCACAGGGACTCGAATCGGCTTTAGAGAATCACTGCATCGGAGTAACACAAATTCTATCGGATCAGCATCGCCCCTCACTCCACTTAATTCTGTCAGCGGAGTAGTCGACCGACGAAAAAAAAAAAAAAAAAAAAAAAAGACATCGAGGACCACTTCTTTACGAGCTACATAATGCCTCGCTACACACTGGTAAGCCTCCCGAAGCTCTTCGCCAGAGAAGGGGGTCTCCATTCGCGTTGGGCTACAAACGACTACATAGATTCCCTACAGCGAGATGTTTCAGCTGTTTCTTACTTGACCACTCTATTACATTCTTAATTATTACAAGGGAGTTTATTTGTACTTTAGTTATGAGAGGTAGCAACGGTGGACGACAGACTGTATATACTGTATGTATGTATGTATGTATGTGTATATACATATTTATATATATCGATTTTTAGTGGTGGATTTCACTTGGTAACTACATACTTAGATTAACTACGGCTTTCGTTTTATTGTTTAATTATAAAAAGCAGCTGCGTTTATCTATTTTATGATAATACATTATGTGATACTTTTCAAGGCCAGATAAAACTAGAGTCGCGTCAATGGCTGTTCACTAATCTTAATTGGTGAAGGCTGGTGTGTTGCACAAGAAATTATTTCGATGTAAGTTCAATCATATAAAACAACTGGTTGTTGTTATTGCTGTTGTTGTTTTTATGAGTGGTAATGGTGTCTGTCTTCCTACTCTAACAAAGGCTAAGGGGACCAGGAACAGCAATGATACATACTAGATACCAATAAAGATTTGTCATGAAACAACCGCACTTTTTTTATATACGTGTCAGATTAAAGATCAGAACTGTTCTACACGAATGAATCATCATCGCGTGTTGTAGTTTCATGTAAAGGGGTATAACGATAAACACCATTATCTAAAACCTCCGTTTTTTAGTTTGCTGTAAAAGAAAACTATTGTGCCGGCTTTGGCTGTCCGTTCGCATTTTTCTGTCCGCCCTCAGATCTTAAAAACTACTGAGGCTAGGGGCTGCAAATTGGTATGTTGATCATCCACCCTCCAATCATCAAACATGCCAAATTGCAGCCCTCTAGCATCAGTAGTTTTATTTTATTCAAGGTTAAATTGAGCCATAATCGTGCATCTGGCATCGATATAAGACAGGCCACCACCGGGCCGTGGCTAAAGTTTGATGGGCCGCGGCTCATACAGAATTATACTGAAACCACCGAAAGTTAGATCTATTTTTGGTGGCCTTAATTATACGTTGTACAGAAAACTCGATTGCGCCGAAACTTCGAGTTTTGACGATGGCCAGCTGGATATTATTATAACAACGTGGCGAATACAGAATTTATAGGGAACACGGACAGTATCCGGTAGGCTATTCTTAGGAGGAAAAAGTGGTTTTCCAATTGTAATGATATACAATTGTCTCTGGAAAATTCACTGTTGAGATAGCTATTTGTGAAGTTTCTCTCAGTAAAGGAATAATATATTACAGTCTACGATGGACAAACGAAGGTTATGCACCACACATTAAAAATTACCAGAATGTCCTTGCGCTATCGTCTAAGGTTTGCTGCTATAAATAAGCAATTTGTGGTATTACCTAGGAACAAAACACAATGTGTGCGTGTGTGTGTGTGTTTGTGTGTATGTGTGTGTGTAGCTGAGAGAGAGAGAGAGAGAGAGAGAGAGAGAGAGAGAGAGAGAGAGAGTAAAATACCACAAAGCGTGGAAGCACTTTCAATTTAAATTAGATACAAACACTATGATATCGATGGATTTTAAATACAAAATATATGCCGAGGCTGCGAATTGATTGGACAAATAACATAAATTGATTTTTCCGGTCACATGATGTCAATAATAAATAAAAAAATCCTGAGAGAGTGAATTATCGAAAGAAATCTCATTTACACTGATAATCCCACAATCAACATCAAGTCAAATTAACTAAGAGCGTTTCCTCTCAAGCTCACATAAACTCGACAGGATCTGCGTACCTAAACGCCTTCCAGTTCCTTCATGGTTTTTTTTTATTTCGTTTCTTTCTTCGTTTTTCTTTTTTTGCTTTGTACGAATGCAAGCAAAGGTAGACGACGACTGGGGCGGATGGAAAATCATCACCAGGCCATAAACTCGGAGATAATAACTGGATAACAACAGTTTCAGTCACTCAGCTGCAGAGTTGAAACTGAGTGACGCCGAGTAGGCGAGTGTTAGGCATCCCTGATAATAACAGCGTGTGGGGATGTAATCTGCGCCCGGCGATGGCACAGAATCAATTCGAGTTATCTGGAGGCTCATTGCCGTTCTGCTTTTGATCCAGATGGCCGATAAGGAGCCAGTCTTTTGCGTAAACAACTGAGGCACCAACCGCGTCGCTCCTGCAACCCTAATTAAAACCTTAAAAAAAAAAGAGTAAACATTTTAGTACACTGGAAGGGCGAAGGCTGAGAGACTTAATTTCAAGGCCAATTTCATCAGTAGATCTTCAAGAAGCAATCTGTTTTGTTCCTTAATTATCTATTTTTTTTTTCAGGCGGTGTTCTGTTACATCTAGAAAAACCTGCTTCGCGGTGCTAATTAATCAAATCTTATCTAATATCAAAACTTTTATCCTCTTTCACTAAACTAAATTTCAAACGTTCATTTACCGTCTTTCTCTCCCTGCGGAATGTACTGACTGTTGTACTATTCTCTCTCTCTCTCTCTCTCTCTCTCTCCTTTTCATGCTGTTTCATGTAAGTGATGATCAAATTACTCAAATCACTAAATTGAGCACAGATAAAGAAATGTAAGAGGAATAATACAAACAATTCACGGCAACTTCTTCACTTCTGAAATTATCCAAGTTTCCAGAAAAAGTTTTTTTTTTAATTGAAAAATATCGTTATCAAATTTCCATGCTTAAACATGATGCTAAATTCAAGGAGACTCCATCATCAGATTTACAAATTTCCTAAATTGATATTAGCACGGGTAATTTTCAAAGCTATAATGTACAAACATGTTCATTTAATTTGTCTCTTCTGATATAGCACTAACTTTTACCCTCTTCCTTTAAGAATTTTTAAATAATTCAGTCGAATGTTTCTCTATTCTGAGAACCTTCCATTAGAAAAAGAAACAGTAAAACTACATTCCTCAGTATTTCGCCTTCTTTTTGACCTTCCTTTATTATACCAGGTGTATGTATGTATGTATGTATGTATGTATGTATGTATGTATGTATGTATGTATGTATGTATGTATATATATGTGTGTGTGTTTGTGTGTATGTATATATGTATATAAATATATGTAATTTAATTGTATACATATATACAATATATATATATATATATATATATATATATCTATATATATATTCCCAATATATAAAGTGAATATATCCATATTCATGGTAATATATATATATTCTGTATATTTTAAAATACATATTCCATATTTATGGTAACTTATGTTTGTTTTAAAATACATACATATATATATACATATATACATATATATATATATATATATATATATATATATATATATATATATATATTATGGACCACAAAAACCCATTAACATGGAATTTATTTACCTCTGAAGAAAACTTACACTAAAGGGAAAAAGCATCTACCCATACCAAGATTCGAACTTATGCCTTTGGATCCAAGTGCGAGATTTTTTAAGCAATTATCCATAGTTGCTTAAAAATTCTTGTACTTGGATCCGAAGGCTTTGTGATGACAAGCGTATGCAAAAAGCCGTAAGAATTTGAGAAGTTAAGAGGGCATTATGGCTATTACAATTACATGTATATCTGGTAAAGGGGCCAGTAGATTATTATATATATATATATATATATATATATATATATATATATATATATATATATATATATATATATATATATATATATATATATATATATAGATATACATATATATATATATATATATATATATATATATATATAATCTACTCTTTTTCTTCGGTATTTTCTCCAATTCATACGACTTTTTTATACGCTTGTTACAAAGCCTTTGATCCCATTGCAAGAATTTTTAAGCAATTATGGATAATTGCTTAAAAAATCTCGCACTTGGATCCAAAGGCTTTATAGTGACAAGCGTATCCAAAAAGCGCAAAGAATTCGAGAAGTTAAGAGCGCATTATGGCTATGACAATTACACACACACACTGATTGTATATGAATCACGGTGATGTGATAAAAAGTCATATATATATGTTAGAGAGAGAGAGAGAGAGAGAGAGAGAGAGAGAGAGAGAGAGAGAGAGAGAGAGAGAGGGTATTTATTTATATATGTATTTACAGCTTATGTGCCATTTACTCGAAAAAATAGCGGCAAAATATATAATTCCCAATAATCATTAAATGTTTTCCCAGCGAAAGGAAGCAATTCCCCGCTTCGATTTGTCACCCCTCCACATGCCAATAAAAGAAAGAAATAAAGAAAAGGAAAAGAAAAGAAAGAAAAAGGGATCATTATGGGAAGCAATCCCGATGTCCAAAGAGGGACATCATCCAAAAGAAAAGGAAGAAAAAGATTTGCTTTTCTTCTTTTTCTTTTCCTCGCCCTCCTCTCTACACTACCGCGCCGCCGACGCCTCCCAAGACCACAACAATAACATTTACTGTCACGGTAATGAATGCCAAGAAAGGCCGCGAAAGGTAAATAGGCCTTAGGCCTACGAATCCGAGGGTGCGCGTAGGTGACACATACCGCTGGGTACGAGGACGGCGTTTAAGGGGGGCGGTTGGGGAGTGAGGCAAAGAAGTAGGACAGCTGAGAGCTTCGTGGGTGTGTCAGGCATTGAGGAGGAGGAGGAGGAGGACAGGACACCTCCCACCTCCCTCTTATAGTCCACAGAAAAGAACCCTGACTTTGGATGGACGTTTCACGATTTGAGGTATGCGAAAAGTGATGGTGTCTTCTTTTGTGCTTTCCTTATCTGAATAAATTCAGTAAATATCTTTTCTCGTACTTTCCTTGCGAGGATGATTTCTGTTGAGGCGAATCTTCATCACTTGTGCCTGAGGCTATCCAGTGTCATTTTCTGTGATTTATCAGCGTGAAGAAAGAATTTGTTTTTCAAAAATAAAAACAATTATGGAAGACGATATTACACAACCAGTTACTGAGAGCGCAACAATGAAATGAGTCCCGAGAATCATATTTTTATTTTTTCTAAATCTAAGAAAGTTATTGTCAATATATTTCAACTTCGTAAAACATCTATTGTGATAAATATCAGTAATAGCAACCATACGAAGCCAAATCCATTTTTGGAGAATAAAAAAAAAAAAAATCCACGTAATCAGAAGTCAAGACGAAGACGTCCTCTCCATCAAGCGCCTCCGGAGAAGAAGAATGACAATGACAGAGAGGAGGAAGGAGGAAGGAGGGCTTGCGTGCTTGTCACCTTAAAGAAAAAAAAAAAAAAAAGGACGACTGTTTACAACAGCGAAAAAAGCAGGAGAAAACTGTTTGTGAAGAGGGCGTCTGTTCGCTTCTCTGACTCTCTAATTACGTGTGCGACTTTACTGTACGTACATCCGCCGCTGTGCCTGAATGGAATCGGAGTCTATGGATTGGAAACAACTCGGTCTGGTGCTTGTCAGTGGACAGACGGATCTGAGAATATAAACGGTGATTTCAAACTGCTTTGAATCATAGCACCTTGGTTGAAATATGTGTAAGTTTTATATATATGTCTATGTACATACATATATATATATATTGAAAATGCACCACCCAAAATTAATTTTTTTTTAAAAACCTTTCATTTCCTCAACCCACAATTTGTTGTTTTTTTTTCTCTCTCTCTCTTCCTACGCTTCTGTATTAACAGAGCCCACCTCCTGCTGTCCTAATGATCCCGTTAAGGAGTTTTACTTATGCCTCATGTATATGGTGCTTCCACTGCCATGTACTTTTCCCATAATTCCCCCATTCTCTCTTTTTATGGAACACAAACATCCTGCTTATGAAACTCACTTGCTTTTATTGGATTCAAAGCTACTTTTTATGGAACACAAACATCCTGCTTATGAAACTCACTTGCTTTTATTGGATTCAAAGCTACTTTTTATGGAACACAAACATCCTGCTTATGAAACTCACTTCTCAGCTACTTTTATGGAACACAAACATCCCTATGAAACTACTTGCTTTTATTATTCTAACTTTTTATGGAACACAAACATCCCATGAAACTCACTTGCTTTTATTGGATTCAAAGCTACGATTTCAAAACTTCCTCTCCAGCTTTGCCTTCTAATTATTCTAACTTTTGCTCCAGTCAGATAATGATCAGAAATACTGCCAACCGCTCCTCTTCTCACCAACATATCCATCTACTGTGCACTAACACATAACTCTTATTTGGAAACAAAGCAATGCCTACAATCAAAGCGTTTTCCAAACACATCTCTAAAGGACTTCCTCCATACATATTCACTGTGTTGCCTACATTTACATTCAAGTCATCTAGTATAACCAGTCTTTCACAATCTTCAAACCCAAACTCCCAAAAACATTTTCTTCCTTCTCATTTTTTTGTATTCGTGAACCATACATCTCTCTCTCTCTCTCTCTCTCTCTCTCTCTCTCTCTCTCTCTAAATATATATATATATATATATATATATATATATATATATATATATATATATATATATATATATATATATATATATATATATAATGTGTGTATGTATACAAATAGTATATGATTATATGATTATATATATATATATAATGTGTGTGTGTCACAAATAGTCATGATTGGTGATTAAGGACACTATTAATCCTATAAAACTAAGACTGATCAAAAATGAAAAAGCATTTGAGAGAGAGAGAGAGAGAGAGAGAGAGAGAGAGGAGCTGCACACCTAAACGATTACGCAAGCAGCAAGAATATGGCCGACATCATCATTTTCCATCTCCGAAGTGAACGATTGGCGACAGACAGTATTGCCAGAATAAAGACAATGGCATCCAGCAGAAATGCCTTGTATGGGGACACAATGATTTCATAAAGCGTTGGTAACACTGGTAGGCACAGAAAGGCCAGCTTTACAACCCCCAACGTCTTGCTCTGTCATGTAAGTGTGATAGAGGAGAGATATAAAGACGATAATGGACTGGCCTGCCTTTTTCCCCTCCATTATCTCCTCCGTTCTCTCTTATTAACATTCGCCTCCATTTCTCTCTGTTGCTCCACAAACGTTTTTTTATGATTCATAGATTTTAGGCATACATGCCAAGCACTGGGGGAACTAAGGCCATTCAGTGCTGAGACGGAAATTGACAGTAAAGGTTTGAAAGGTGCAACAGGAGGAAAACCTCGCAGTTGCACTGAATCAATTGTTAGGAGAGGGTGGACGGTAAGATGGAAGAAAGGGAATATGAACGGGGGTCCAGTAAAAGGAATGAAAGCGGTTGCAGCTAGAGGCCGAAGGGACGCTTCAAAGACCCTTAAGTAATGCTTACATTGCCCCGCATAAGGTGCACTGACGGCACTAACCACCTAAGGAGACGTTTTTTTATGTGGCTCTTCTTCCGTTATGATGTCGGCTCGAAATATTTTCTTTTGTTGGTCTGGTGACCGACGTTTTACGAGAAGAAAGAGAATGTCGCGATTCACTGAAGCGAATTATATTTTCCAAGAATTATTCGAGTCCATTTGTTCAGTCATTCGTGTTCGATGAAATGACCAGTTTTGCCAAAGTATTTAATAAATTATTTGGATAATTTTTCTCCCTTCGTACTGGCAGCATTTTTCCTGTGAAATCTCTCACCAATTCTCATACTAATACAGCTGAGATCCAGTTGATCATTGAAATTCCGTAGAAAATCATTTGTTTATGGTAAACAGGGCTTTGACATGTCGTAAGCCCCCCAAAAATAATGATGACTTCATTGTCGTTTATGATAAGAATTAATTATGAGTTCACCTTATCAAGCACCTATAATCACATATATCCTCCATTATTTCAATAAATTTTAACGTTCCCAGTGAATATATACATCAGTTTTTTTATTTTCCAAGTAATAATAAAAGGATAACGTTTAGACATAGCAAAAGCACAGGAAACCAAAATAATACATACATTGAACAATTATAAAAAGCCTTTCGTAATGATTAGAATAATCATAAGATAATCAATATATAATATCTCTTTAATAAGCAATTTTCATGCAACTTAATTTGAAAAATTTTCATACAGATCCGATTATTCATTAAATCATTAATTATAAATATCCAACGTCTTATTCAATTTCCATGCAGCACAATTGACAAACTGCGTTGTGCGCGTTAAATGAAAAACAAACGAAGCAACTTCTACGTGTAATTTTCATTACTTTTCAAACGGACTGGAAAGGTGACAGGCAGGATGCAAATGCAATACAAGCAAAACCCAGGCGTAATTACTGTTTGAAAACAACTCTGTCTTATCAAAGAGAATGACAAGCACCTTTGGCTATCACTTCCTGTTGTGTAAAACAACAAAAAGTAATTTCCAAAACAATATTCAATTACTTTTTTTGCCTTCATCTCAGGAAAATGTTTTGAAATGTCTCTCCCAAAGCCTCTGCAAAACCTCCCCTCCGAATTAAATGTCAACAAATTTTTTCACAGTCTTATGATTAAATGACTGTTAAAAATTAACTGAAACTTAGGGATGGCAAAGACGCATGTTGGGATATCTATCGTTATCTTTGATAAACATGAATTATAAAATTTATGAAAATTACAGATAAAAAAATTATAAAGTTATCAAATGATAAAATTCACTCATTCTTTCATTTGGAAACGAGTGGTGTTTTGATTTATTATGGATTAAAAAACTAAATAAAAATCAACATACAAATAACATATCCTGTTTACTAGTAGACACATGCTCTTCTTCTTCTTCTTCTTTTAACGTGCTTTTTTCCCATTTTTGTATGGGGTAAGCACGATGCCTTCTTTGAAGGACTTTTGATTTGGAACCGTAGTCTCGATCGGCTGCCCTGCCTGACATGGATTAGCGTATTTATACCCGACCCAACGCCCTTTCTTGAAGTTGTTGCGCAGGTAGGGCGAAGTAAAGACGTGTGAGATGTTTGTTATGTTTTAGAAGGTGTTGTAGTGGCAGTCTGTAACACCCATTTGCTTTTAAGCAAACCTAATACATATATAATCCCGGGATGTCTACACGGATAGCAAATCCGCCTCTCTGATCAGTCGGCTGCGGATTTGAATATACAGACCTCTACGAAGTCGAAGCTGCTGCTGTAACCGACTGAGCCATCAGGCTCTTACTAGTAGACACATGCATTCACTCTTATTCCAAATGAGAATGGATTTACGTATATATAAGGCCAGAATAATGAGAATGGATTTGCGTATATATGAGGCCAGAATAATGAGGCCAGAATAATGAGAATTTGCGTATATATAAGGCCAGAATAATGAGAATGGATTTGCGTATATATGAGGCCAGAATAATGAGAATGGATTTGCGTATATATGAGGCCAGAATAATGAGAATGGATTTGCGTATATATGAGGCCAGAATAATGAGAATGGATTTGCGTATATATAAGGCCAGAATAATGAGAATGGATTTGCGTATATATAAGGCCAGAATAATGAGAATGGATTTGCGTATATATGAGGCCAGAATAATGAGAATGGATTTGCGTATATATGAGGCCAGAATAATGAGAAATTTGCGTATATATAAGGCCAGAATAATGAGAATGGATTTGCGTATATATAAGGCCAGAATAATGAGAATGGATTTGCGTATATATGAGGCCAGAATAATGAGAATGGATGCGATGAGGCCAGAATAATGAGAATGGTGTATGAGGCCAGAATAATGAGAATGGATTGAGGCCAGAATAATGAGAATGGATTTGCGTATATAAGGCCAGAATAATGAGAATGGATTTGCGTATATATAAGGCCAGAATAATGAGAATGGATTTGCGTATATATAAGGCCAGAATAACGAGAATGGATTTGCGTATATATAAGGCCAGAATAATGAGAATGGATTTGCGTATATATAAGGCTAGAATATAAGGCCAGAATAATGAGAATGGATTTGCGTATAAGGCCAGAATAATGAGAATGGGCCAGAATAATGAGAATGGATCTGCGTATATATAAGGCCAGAATAATGAGAATGGATTTGCGTATATATAAGGCCAGAATAATGAGAATGGATTTGCGTATATATAAGGCCAGAATAATGAGAATGGATCTGCGTATATATGAGGCCAGAGATCTCCTAATTAAATGCAGCTGGGACATGCAGATAAGACTCGACAACCTAAGGCTAGATAAACAATAAGGTCAACTGGATAAGGAAACGATCAGTACAAAGATTTCTGTTGTTTATCATAGGAAATGACGAGATAAAGATTATCAGCGTGGTAGCAACACACTGAATTGATTCACCCTCATGCAATGCAAAACATGGCAAACGGATCTCGGTGATGCATGTTGATCCATCCTCATTTCAGCGAATCAGCTCAGTAGAGCAGACAAAATCTCTCTCTCTCTCTCTCTCTCTCTCTCTCTCTCTCTCTCTCTCTCTCTCTCTCTCTCTCTCTCTCTCACACACACACACACATACGCACACACATATATACTTACCGAACCTTCAGTTTGATCAAATTTTTAGTTAGAAGATTCGAAATATCAGTGTATATCACAGCCACAAAACGATGCCAAAAAAAAAAAAAAATACCCAAAACATATACTTGCACGCTGTTTTGGAATACCACAATCTATCAATCATTGGTGACCTGAGGTCCTGGTTTCTAAATTTACCAATCTTGATTCCATTTGCTGCCCTGCTATGGAGCAACACGATCCTACATATTCACTTATGGTGGTTTTATTGCATTTACTTCCAAATAAAAAAAAAGATGAAAACCTAGAAAGTCACCAGAAGACAAATAAAAAAAAAACCAGGATGAATCATAAAAGGAAGATTCTTATATATATTTTTCTTATCTCTCATTAATGAGTGCTTAGAATGAGAGAGAGAGAGAGAGAATTATAGCTGCGTGTCATACTATTTGAAATAAGCAAGTGGAAATACTGACAGACTGGAATATAAAATCAATATCGTTGCGTTGCATCTAATACATTGCTTCAGTAAAATAGTATTCTGGTTCTTCCTGCTATACCTTGACATATTACAGAAATCGAAGCACAGAGAACAAAGATTTGTTGATGTAAGATACACAGAATTTAATATGTAACGAAGATAACGTCTGTAATGGTGAAATATACTATTAAGGGTAGCTAAAAATGTAGCGTAAGGAAAAAAAAAAAAAGCAGAAATTGGAAAATGGCGTTTTTGCAATGAACAAAACAGAGAGCCTAACGCAATAGGAAAACAAGAAAAAGGAAAATAAATGTACTTACTAAACGTTATGGGTAATCAATCGATGTCTCTCGATCCTTCCACTTACCTGAAATAAAAAAAAATTATATCACGAACAAATTAAAACGAGAGAGAGAGAGAGAGAGAGAGAGAGAGAGAGAGAGAGAGAGAGAGAGAGAGAATACACATCGGAACTGGTTTCGGTTATATTCTGAACGGCAATTGGCCCAGCCATTCCTGCGATAGGTCTGTCCGTCTTCAGCCATTAATTTAAATTTCCTTTTCCCAATTTCAGCACTTAATTACTCAGCCGGTAATTA
>NC_089784.1:19378003-19385503 GCF_040412425.1 Macrobrachium rosenbergii | reverse complement strand
GCTATATTTAGGAATGACTTACGCCACTGTCTTGAATTATGTAGTTGGGCGAGGATGGGAGGCATCACGGTATTGGGTGGGGGGAGGGGGAGTGAGTTAATGCTGGTGGAGGTTGTAAGATAAAGCAATTAACAACATGATACAAAAAGAGAGACTTTGGAAAATGTCGTATATGATGGAAAGAGGTAGGCCTATTATTAGAATAAAAAAAAACACTGAGTTCGATGATTTAAATGAGTAACTCTTAATTAAGTGCTGAGTAAGAAGAATGTCTGGCTCACTGAATTTTTTAAATTCCTAGTTATTGCTGCCATCTTCAGATATTAGTTATATTACCAATATTTCTCAAGGAAATACATACATTTCTATATATGTACATATTTGTATGTACAGCTATCTACAGTATCTAGCTATCTATCTCTGGATATGGATACATACATATATACGAATGTATAATATAAAACCAACGTTTTCTTTCTCTTTGAGGAAGTGGCGCCAATGTGGGTTAGTTTTCCTGTTTCTCAGTGTCTATAGTGATGAGGTTGGTATCCCGCTTCCCATTTTTCTCTATCACACCAAACACTGGAGCCCATTTCCAACTAGGCTGACCGGTTGGCGGTAAGCTCAGCATGGAAAGCTGGTTTCCTTGATGCAAACACACACAGGAATGGAAACTCCTCACGTACCTCCCTAGGGAGAAGAACCCACCGTCGCCGTGTTGATTACGTGCTTAAAGGAAGAACGACGACTGACCTTCCCGCTACGGCTGAAGAAAGTCGTAATCAGGGACCTAAAAGAGCTCTAAGGCGAGCGCCTACTCTTACATCATCTCATACAAAGCATCGCACCGCTGGCGTATGATTCATCTTTCCTCGTTCTTAAGAAGAACTCGGCAGCTGGTCTAAGTAAGGGACAGAACTGCGGAGGGGATGCTCTGTTCTCGTTATCGAAAGAAGAAATCTCGACTGGGAAAGTATCACTGATGAAACAGTCCGGTTAGATTCGATATGTATTAGAGAGGGTCATTTATTATGAGTAAATTGTTTTCTATTTATAAGCATTATTTATAAGCTTCAAAACGTTTTTGTCTCTTGAAAAGGACAGCGAAAATCATTATGAACTCCAACTGCAGGAAATGGTTGAGTGCATGACGACAACACTTGAAATAAAATTTTCCCGAAAGTGAACAGCATCAGTGCAAAACCCACTTTAATTTCCATCAAGGTCTAACGAATACTTATTCGTTAACAGAATATTTATTCTTTAGACCTTGCTTTGCCATGTTAGGCATGAAGCCGTCACTTTGCAGTTACATTCTCTGTCACCGTCCTTGCGAACGGGACTATTCCTCCTCTTGAACTATTCTTCTCTCCACTACCGTTGTCGGATAACCCATCCCTCCTGTCTCCCAAACAGGGCTTACAGTTGACTGGGAGGAACTCGGGAGGTCTGAGCGCCCCACCCACAAGAAGCGCCCTTGGAAAGCACCATAACTGACCCGACTCGGTTGGCAGTTCCATACACGTCACCGCAGGCATAAAATAAGACCAACATCGCAGGACATTATGGCTTTTTTTTCCTTCATAGTCTTTACCGCAGTCGAATCTCGGGGAGGACCGTGAAACGTTCATTAGTTCCTTTTCTTCAAGGGGAAGCAATACATGCAGCGCAGAAGAATGGTCAAACTTATAAGGCTCGCTTAATTCCATATGCATTTCGGCGCAGAAGGCTCGATTAGCTTCAAGACGACCTGGATTAACGCACAGAGAACGAAGGGATGCTCCACTACTAAGAAAGGAAACTGAATAACGAAAAGACTTAGAAAAAAATATATAAATGCGTGAAGGTTACGTAGAGGTGGTAGTGGTGGATGTGACCGAGAAAACTTTTACATTTTCTAGAGATTGTCTTCGATTCTACTTTAATTCTATCTGGAAAGTATTTCCAGTACTGCTTGTTATGACTGTGTCATCGATATTTTTATGTAACTGGCGTAATAAACTTCATGGTCATCCATTCAGAACATGCGTTTTTGGATGAAAATTATTTGGATGAAAGGTAAATAAAAAAGAAATAAATAGCTAGAAAAATATGTAAATAAAATTGAATATTTTTTATGCAATTAGCTTAATAAACTTCATGGTCATCTATTCAGAACATGCGTTTTTGTATGAGAATTATTTTGATGAAAGGTATACAAAAAAGAACTAAGTAGATAGATATACAAATAAAAGTAAAACCTTCAACTTCAATAAATATATAAATAAAAGTAAAACCTTCAACTTCAAAGAAAACTCCACGCCTTTCATAAATGAATGAAAACAGAAATGAAATAAGTGATGTCAGAATTCTATTTCTTCATGCATCGAATCACTATACACTATAAGGAAATGATTAGTTGCTCTGGCCTTCCTTCTTCTATAGTTTTCTAACTAAATACAGATTTATTCCCCATACCAAGCAATCACACTCAGTAAAAGCCACCTTTCAACGAACATCCATAAAAGTAACAAAATCTGCAACACGATTGTCCTTTAATTTCAATGTCCTTTAATTCCAGAGGGAATTTTCCCCAAAAATTTTAGGGACAAATTCACTGACGGTGCTATTAATCCTTCTCGTTACAATGCTAAGTTATACTTGAACTTCTGTTACAAAAACACTGGCACTATTCTGAAAACTGTATATGTACTGTGTATAATATATATATATTATATATATATATATATATATATAAAATATATATATTATATATATATATATATATATATATATATATATAAATACATATATATATATATATATATATATATATATATATATATATATATATATATACTGTATATATATAGATATATATCTGTGTGTGCGTGTGTGTATGTGTGTGAGCGTTACCATTGGCTGTGCAATCTTCTAAGCCTCCAGCATCTTGTCAACAAAAGGAGAGAGCCAAAAAAAAAATTACAGAAGCCATTGTCCCGTCCACTCGCTCCATTTCGTGTACTTCTGTCGTTTCCGACGTCTATGATTGATTTGCCATAAATCTGACACGATGACAGACAGCCATTATTTTTCTATCGTGTCGGGACATCATCTTCTGTCATAAACCATTCATTAATTCACCTACTGACGAGCCAGCCGGCTCGAGGTTTATGCAAAACGGACAAAATATGCCCTTACATGAAAATCTCAGAGAGAGAGAGAGAGAGAGAGAGAGAGAGAGAGAGAGAGAGAGAGAGAGAGAGAGAGAGAGGTTAATATTGCAAAAGTTTTCATCATGCAATGAAAAAACACGCTTTACTGAGAACTTCAGTAATGAAAATTTTCACCTCTGTATAGATACATCCTATTGGGAGAATCACTATCAATTTCAGGATGTGCAAATGGACTCCCATGAAGAGAAAATGTGCGGGGAATTACACACTACAAATAGAATATTGGCAAATACAAGATGAATAAAATCACCGAAACCTCTTGTTGTTAGTAAGGAGCATCATAATTCCAAAAGTGATGGTTTCCCATCAAGGAAATGAACTCAGCATCTTTATACGAAAGAATAACGTAAAATCCTATTAGGTACTTAACAGAGTTCAATAGGACTGAAAAAACTTTCAATTTAGCAGTGAAGAACCTATCCCATTTCATAGTTTCTCTGAAAGATGCCGGCCTATTTTTTGTCCTCTCTCTTTTTTGTGTGAATTCTAGGCGTGAAAGCTTAAGGAGGGTGGAGTATAACCATAGAAAATGATTGATATAGGGAAGATAAAGAAAGAGGAAGGAGATTACTGCCTTTTTGAAGTGATGGATTGGTAATTCTAATCGCTAATGAACCTGACCACTGTCGGGAGGCGAGTGTATTCGGTCTTGTTCAAACTTACGAAGTTGAAATCGTACCAGGTCTTTTCGACTCTAAATGCCGTCTTCATCCGCGTCCTCACTGCATATACGTCACAAAAATAATTCGCCTTTTCCCTTCCTCAATGACTCTATCCTTGGTATCCTTCTGCGAAGTCATTGCAGGCGGATTACGTACTCGGACGCCTCTACTCAATGACCTTACATCAGTGACGCAAAGTCATAGCGCCTGGCTAAAAGTGGAGAGACATCATGATGCCGATCGGTTCTCCTTGAAATCAACGCGAGCATGAATGGGACTCTTGAAAGGCATACCTTGGGGACGATAAAATGGCTCCCTAAACTCTTCGAATTATCTGTCTCGTCATAAAACCGATTATCGCCACTCATAAAAATACTTGATTTGCTCTCGTACACAAATGCACTTGGCACAGGTGAATCTCTCTGCAGCAGTCTTTACGCGTTACTAAGCTAGTGACCATTTCTAAATTTGTTTGTTTGTACACACACACACACGCACAATATATGTATATATATATAATATATATACATATATGTCTGTATGCATGTATATATACATATACATACATACACACATATATATATATATATATATATATATATATATATATATATATATATATTATAAAATTTAGAAGACAATGTAGGTAACTCTTCTGATAAGCACTGTATACAACTCCGCAAGGAAACGGGAATAATTCAGCTCATTTCTCATTACAAAAATTGAATAGATATGAGGGAGAACCATTAAGAACGGCCCTGTGCCTTTCCCCAGAGGAGAGTCTTGGTCAAAACAAACAGGTTGTGGCAGACAAAGATAACACACCACTCATCGGTAGTAATCTTGCGGGGTTAAGTGCAGATATGGCAAAAAAGTCGACTATTTGGGGATGGGAAGAATGTCGTGAAAACTACGGAAAAACAAGCTCTGAAATAAATAGCCACTCAGTGAAGCTGCCTCTACTGATAAGAAGTCTCAGGAGATACCGATTCCACAGCCAATGACGGAGAACAGCTGTTAATGGCATCTGTTAATAAGTCGGGGAAACGTCGACAAGTCACCCGCAAAAAAAAAAGAAAAAAAGATGAAAATGAAGAATGCAGTTCTAAGGAGAAACTGAAGAAAGAGTAAAAGGAAGCCGTGTGTTTGTCAGCGAGCGTGTGAGCAAGGAGGGACACTGGCAGGGGGAATAAGCTGCTAGTGGCAGGGCAGGTAAGCAGCTAAAAAAAAAAAAAAAAAAAAAATACGCGCAGATGCCACTTGGTATGCAGGAGACGCGTGTGGCTTTTGATGGCGGCCGCCATTAAGAACGTCTTGCACTTGTTGGGTCCTTTATTAACACTAGAGTATTTATTAGTTAATGCAATACCGGGCGCCGGGTCAAGAATTATACGGTTGGGGGACTTCGATCGCAAACAGATACAAAGATGGTACAGACAGACAGATATAGCCGTGTCTATATTATATATATATATATATATATATATATATATATATATATATATATATATATATATATATATATATATATATATATATACATACTAATATCAGCCATTTTATCTTTTGGAATGGTGCTGAGGAATCGCACTGCAACATCTTTTTTAAAATCTCTTTCCTTAGGTCACTGTTTATTCCTCATTTAAGCTAAATATTTCTCCAGTTTTCTTCCTAATGTTTCTACGGTTCTTGTATTGAGTTGAGTGTGTTTCCTAGTGCACTCAGACTTTATAATTAATGCATTACCCATATAAGCCTTCCCTTTCGATAAGCGAGATGCTGACCCCTTCTCCTCCAAGGTAGAGTTTTGTATGACAGAGACAATAACAAATTAGAAACTATAGCAATCCGACGCCCAGTGCGTTGTAATTAGCCACGATCGTTAAAACTTTGCGGGAAATTATCGAAAAATTAAAAACTAACCGAAAAAGCTCACTTCAATCGTACTTAAGTTGATAACAATAACCTTTAGATTCTATCTAAATGTAATGAAGTGTGAACCTTGAGTGGAAAAGGGGGAATGACGAAGGGAGGGGCATTTATAATGAAAGAAACTTCCCCTTCTCTCTTTAAAACGTCGCCGGGCTGAGTTACGATAGCATCTGGAAGTGTGTGGCATCAGTTAATACAATAGCCGAAGAAAAGGAGAAGGAAATTGATGACCTCAAGGAA
The DNA here is from genome assembly GCF_040412425.1 of Macrobrachium rosenbergii. Classification (NCBI taxonomy): domain Eukaryota; kingdom Metazoa; phylum Arthropoda; class Malacostraca; order Decapoda; family Palaemonidae; genus Macrobrachium; species Macrobrachium rosenbergii. The sequence continues at coordinate 19,379,454 of NC_089784.1, read as the reverse complement.
GACAAAGCTGGTAGTGCGGAAGCTCTTCCTGTGTTGGTTCTGCTAAATGATGGGCTCTTACCAGAGCCATTAAAGGCAGAGAGCGAAGAACCTACAAACAAACTTACAGGCACATAAAGTCCTTGTATCTGCGTTTAACTCGTGTTGTTAGCAGAGTTTGGTCTGACGTTTATCAGACATGGGAAATGTAATTTAAAAGTAGTCAATACCCTCTACTTTGGTCGAATTACAAAAGGCCATTTAGTATTGTTGAGCAGCAAGATATAACTAAACTCTAAGCTCTATTCAGTAAAACAATGGCTCATTCAATTTAAAATTTCAGCTTTTAAGGACAACAGGTTAAAATACTGACAGCCTACTAATAGGATTATGAGTCATAAACTGGCGAAGACAACGAAATGTAACTTTTAATTCACAAATGTTAAAATAAAATGATTTTTAACTTTTTCTTTCCTTAAAAGCTTATAAACATAAAGTAAAATATCCAGTTGAGTAGTTTCATATTTAAGGGCTTTGATTAACGGTAAATGAGCCAATTCGTTTGAGAATCTGGAGCTTTACATAATCATGTTCATGAATGAAACTGTTCAGCTGCGAGTTAAAAAAAAGAAAAGCCTCGTGTAGCATAAAAAATTTAATTATCACTGCTGTTGCTGCTGTTACTTCTGATGTTCTTTCTCACCAGGGAATATTAAACCACCTAACACTACAACTTACACACTATAATCACAATTAGTCCCTAGTCGAACCCGCATAGAACAAAATAATGCCCATTATTTCAGGGTCCGCTGAGATTCTCCCAATTCCTAAAAATTTGTTGTTCCGGGATCCCTTCCTACAGTCAGCATTTTTCTCTCTCTCTCTCTCTCTCTCCTGTTACCTTTATATTGCTACCTATCTTTTAAAGCATAAAAGTACAAAACGCTTTAGTTTAAGGGTATCATGACTGATAAGGACGGACATCTTGGACTCTGCTGACTGTGGGCAAGTATAAAATCCCAAGGTGTAAAGAATGTTGACAAATGCAATAAACCCCCGTGATTCTTTACATTCCTAAAACGACAGTAAATTGACACTGGGGATTCGCACTTGCAGTGGCATTTCTATTTTGTTAATTCCATGCTTGAGGTCTTCCTGGGCCACAAATCCGGTGTTATATGTTGCAAAGTTATGAATATTAATGTTATTTCTGACGCTTCGCGTTAGGCTGCTTATCACTGACTTGTTTTGTTTATAAATTTCCATTCTGTAAGTTAATCAATAAGTATGACTCCCGAACGGTAAGAAATTCCTTCCGATTGCCTGGAATTAATTTCCCTACTCGGATGACATAACGCAGTGTGCTGACGCTAAAGTATGTGCGTACACACACACACACACACACACACACACACACACACACACACACATATATATATATATATATATATATATATATATATATATATATA
>NC_089784.1:19358003-19375503 GCF_040412425.1 Macrobrachium rosenbergii | reverse complement strand
AAACACCTCTTTGGCTGTGAACAATGTAGTTAAAGGCAGGTCTTCCCTTAATTTCCTCCTATTCTTTCCGAGAAACAACTGGAATGCTTTCGTTTCCAGGGTCTTTTGATCTACCGTTTGAAGAGCGGCCTGGAAACTGGAAAGAAATTCTAATTAGATAGCCAGTAAGTGTCTGCCAGATCGTAAGCACATCTATAGAAAAAGTTGTAAACTTTTATAGTCTCGAAAACTGCGTTAACTAAACTAAATTGTGGATTGTTTGTAGTACTATGAAACTGTAATAAACGAACGAGTCTTTAGATCAGAAAAAGACTTCTCCCATTTTTATAACCTATTTACGAAGATTCCCACATGTTTTGCTTTCAACTTTAGTGTATAATAAAATAAAACAGAATCCGCGAAGGTATTACTGCACGGAACATTAAGTAACCAGACGCAATTACTGACAAAAATGTCTTTGTTATCCCAAAACAAAAGAGAGATTTTGCAAGATGTCCTTTGGTTGCGGCGTTACAACTTCTCCAATTCTGGTGATAGAAATTCATTTCTCGCTATAATGTGGTTCGGATTCCACAATAAGCTGTAGGTCCCGTTGCTAGGTAACCAACTGGTTCTTAGCCACGTAAAATAAATCTAATCCTTCGGGCCAGCCCTAGGAGAGCTGTTAATCAGCTCAGTGGTCTGGTTAAACTAAGATATACTTAACTTTTTAACAACTTCTCCAAAAACATGAAGACGCGGGTATTAAATACCCACTTTCCCTGCATTAAATTTCTGAAAACGTCTCGCAAAAGGAGAGTCATAAAAAAGAAGGAATCATTCTGGACAAACCATTTCGTACCATACATTAAAAGAGAAAAAAAAATTCTGTTACACAGAACAACAACTCTCAATAGTTTCTGAACCAGCTACCTCCTGACAAGGTAAGGTTTGCTTAGGGTTGGTGACTTGCACTTGTATGGTTGATGCCTGCTGAAACCTCTTGTTAAACAGAATTCGTTATGCAAATAAGACCTCGGGTAACATCCCACCATTGCTGGGCAACACAAACATAAAGGGCTTCGCTCCATTTGAATTAGAGTTTGCGTCCGGCGACTGTGCCGACAAAAACGCATATGCTTAAGGAAGAAAATTAATGTTTGCTGTGAATGTCCCCACAGAGATTTATTACTAGCGCATGAGACGAGTCGTAATTAATCATTTGTTTTCGATGCAGAAATAAGAGGCGGAATGTGCAGCGTGTGTTGAGTGCTGCACATGGTTTCAATTACCAAACATACTCACCGGCATGAGGTGCATAGACACCCACTTAACTTCTTTTAAATAAGATATATCGAAATTTTTACGGCAAATCCACCTGTAGTCTGCAGGACAACTTAGCCACCTTAAACAAGGTGAATGAATTTGGCTTTTGGTCCTCATCCGAGCCTGAGGAACGTACTTTCCTGAGGCCCTATCTGGAACCTGATAAACAATGAACATATTTGGCCGAAACAGACAATTATGCTCACACCAAAACGGCCGACGAGCCTGTAAAACAGCTTGACATCCCCGGGACTTAGTACCCTAACTGCAGGGACATGAGGCTAAAACATCGTCTGCCCTACTCTTTAGGGATTTTGATTGGTCAATATTTCACCCACAACGGGTGACGATTTGAATATATGGAACCTCATTGGCTATTTGCCTTTATCCAGCCATCACGCTCTCCGCTCCTTTTGTCTTCCGACGGGACCAAGTACTCAATTTGCAAGCAGAGAGAGAGAGAGAGAGAGAGAGAGAGAGAGAGAGAGAGAGAGAGAGAGAGACAGTCGGTCTACCTGTAGCTATGGTTCAGGTAGAACGACGTCTCTTATCTTGTAAGTACATATGTTTGGGTTATCTCAGAAGTCCAAAGGCAAACGAAGATGTAGACATTGCGGATGGCGACTTGGTGTCGTGCTTTACCCCAGGGAGGGAGAGGAGAGAGAGAGAGAGAGAGAGAGAGAGCTGGTTGAGGGTGGGTGGGGGTGAATCGAACCCCTTGAAAGGGAATTGAGGTGGGGGGAGGAGGCGCAGCGAAGTGGCATATAAATAAGGACTTCTTAATGTTTGGGAGAGGACGATAGTCGAAATCCCTTTGGAGTGGTTAATTTATTAACTTCTAACCTTAATGTCTATGAATTATTTATTTTTCTATTTGCATACATTATAACACTAATAATTAAAATTATTTTTGGCGAATATAAATGAACTGAAATTTTTTAAAGGATAAGAACATGAAAATTTCATTATACATATAAACATACACATATATATATGTATATGTGTATATATACACATACACGAGTACATATACATATATATGTACGTGTATATATATATTATAAATACACACACACACACATATATATACTGTATATATATATATACATGTTCCATTCCATTTTAAAATCACCTCAGTAATTTCCGTCAGAAACTCATTATATGAATAAGCACGCAAGATCCATCTCAGCTCATTACAAGAAAAACGGTAAACATTAGGAAGAACAAAATAATTATCGTGGTGGAATGGAAAAATCAATTTAAAAAGGCCCCAACAAGGATTTCTTTCCTTTTTTGTATAAATGAATCCATCATTTTTTTATGCTTCGATGCCGCCCCCTTCCCTTCCTCCATACCTCTCCCCCCAGCCAATGACCCCATCCCAGAGTGCTTCATTTTCATTATGAGCTGCTTAGCTTTATAGCGTCGTTAACAGAATAGAAGCCATAATTGAAATGTCAGTTAGAAGCGCCCTCTAGGTTGAATGGGTTATATGGAAGGGGGGAGGGAGAATGGAGGCGTAAAGGGGGTGGGATGGATGTGGCACAGAAGGAGGAAGAAGAAGAATTAGCTGTACACCCTTATTTTTGTTTATTTTGCAGTTTTTGTTTATTACTTAACCTGCTTATTCATTTATTGATTCATTTGCTCCAGCAATCACTTTTAAGAATGAGCTGAAGGGGTATTTCCCTCTGATGTTGAAATGTTTCGCGTAATGTTTTTCAGGCAAAATAGAAAAAATTAAAATTTCTAACAATGCGTATACACCCCATTTCAGCTCATGCTCATGTGCAAAATTGACACAGAATACAGATGTAATTAAGCAGAAAATGCATAATCAGGAAAAGAAAAAATTATGGCAGGGATAACAGTGGAAGTATTAACAATAGTATTGGTAATAGTATACTTATATGTCTCCTTTTCCAAAAGGAACATATTAAACAGGAGTCAGTCAAATACTTCGGCCGTATACGTAATCTCACTCCCCATACGCCTTACAAACACTTTTTCATCCTTGAAAATCACACATGTCAATATCTGTGCACTTCACAAATGCAAACTTTTTCAAGACATAAAAATGCCCCGGAGAAATTTTTGGCGTCGGTTACGTCTCCGTAGCGAGCAGTCTATTACGTCATTGCTTCAGGTGATTCACGAAACGATATAGGGCGAAAGGTCCTCCGTGACGACTTTATCTTCCGGCACCATCCAGCTTACTTGTTTTTTGTCCTGTTTTTTTTTTTACATCATTTATGTAGGAATTCATCCAAAACGTTTGCCTGCATTATAAATTAAGCTAATTACTTATCTTCAGTTACTCATCTTTATTGGATACTTCTCTTTATTAATTCCTTTATTTACCTGTATGAATTATTTATTTTCAAGTCTTTAAAAATCTGATATTCGTTTATTTAATGAGCTGATCTGCATACTCGGCAGTCCATGATCTACCTGGCGTAGCCTAACAAATATGGTTATCAAGATTCGATTAATTAATTACCGCGTCGTGAAAAACAAAATCTTTCCTTCTTTTTAATAATCTGAATATTTAATGTATTATGTTAATACGTTAATCCTCCCATCTCTCTCTCTCTCTCTCTCTCTCTCTCTCTCTCTCTATATATATATATATATATATATATATATATATATATATATATATATATATATATATATATATATATATATATATATATATATATATATATATATATATATATGTATATATATATATATATATATATATATATATATATATATATATATATATATAGTACATGATCAGAAGATGGAGAAGACTAATAACAAACAGCGACCCCATATAAAGATGGGAAAAGCTGAAGATAAAGAAGAAGATAGTACATAAATATTGGAATAAAAAAAACATTCCCATACGACGTTTCCCAACTATAGTAACCATAAGAAAAATCAAATACTAAATGAATAATTATGTATGTATGGAAATACATGCCAAAAAAATTGTTTTTGAAATACAATGCTCATGCGGTGGCAAGCTCACATTTGACTTTTGACCTCTAAATATAACCCTGACCTTGATCTCTCTCTGCCCATCGACTTACTTAATGAATTAATCATGCCAGATATGAATACTTCATCTCCTATAATTGAAAGGTTAAGGCCAAACAGAACATTCGTTCAGACAGACAGACAGACAAACGCGACATAGGCAAATGCAACTAAAAAGGAAAAGTTAGTATTTACATTGAGTATGAATATGCAATTTCGTCGAGACAGCAAAGCCAACCGTAATGCCCTCTTAGCTGTCAGAGAACTCTTAACTCCTGCTATATGGCACCCATAAAACCTGCTTCAGCAAATAATCGTCGTCTACCGAGCATCCATACGTATGGTAATGGCATCCTAAAACCCACAGAGAGGGCCCAATGCTGCCAGCCGAGGTGCGAAAAGAGACATCAGTGCTCGCAAATCCTGCTAATTAAAGTTGATGAAGTTGCAACCTGTAGGCGCTAATTGCATTCCGTGCATCAATACTATTATGGCAATGTGACCGCTCTGTCGCACTCTTAAGGCACCTTCTCCCTCTCTCTCTCTCTCTAGCAGTACTGTCGCTACTACTTTTAAGAGACATTTATTGTCTATACATCAATCTAGGCTATTGTTCTTGCAATAACCTCGCCTCAATAAAGACCTCGGGGCATCAACCCCTGTCATTCTTTTATTCTTTTATTTATTTATTTTTCTTTTTGGACGCCTAAGTATGATCATTAAGTGGCCGTATTATTGTTAAGCCCATTTGTTTTGACCACTGAAGGCGTTCCTTGATTGATTTGTGGGAGAAGTTGTCTTCGTCATAACAACGACAGAAACCGTAATGATAATAATTATGTCACCATTATTATCTACATTTTTATTATTATCATTATAAAGGTCAATTTCATTACACCAACTACTGTTGTTTTCGCTATTATTGAGCAACACAAAACTTTTACAAGTTCTAAAAAAAAAAAAAAAAAAAAAAAAAAAAGGCAGCCAGTCTAAATCCCAAATAATTCTTTAAAAGAATTTGACAATCACACAGGTAAAAATTTATCAATATTTTAAAGTTTTTTATAAAAAAAACCTATATGTTGGCAGGCATTCTGTATACAGGAATCATGTAACCAATGTTGTATATACGAAAAGAATTCAAAGCAAAGCACATCATTAAAAGATCACTCCTCCTTTAACAACTTTAGGCAGAATATAGGCTGAAAAAGAGCGACTTGTATCAGCCAAGATAAAACAGAGAGAAAGAGAGAGAGAGAGAGAGAGAGAGAGAGAGAGAGAGAGAGAGAGAGAGAGAGAGAGAGAGAGAGAATCTGACCACTTTTGTCTGCTCAGCCTACCAACAGGCTTATGTTTTCCCACAACTGAATTTTTGAAAGCTTTTCGTACATCGTAAAATTCATGAGTCTCAAATGAAGGGGTAAGTCCTCAGTATTGACTCGTCGTTTAGCGGCTCCTAAGGTTGCTGAGTTTCGAAGATAATAGGACGCCAAGTGACGCCGATTCCGAGAGACATTTTCCCTTCTCGAACACAGTTATCAATGTGCTGGAGCTGGTGTTATTTTCTCTCTCTCTCTCTCTCTCTCTCTCTCTCTCTCACCTTCGGTAAAGGATATGAGATCTCATTTCATTTGAACTTACGTAGAAATCTATGTTCATTTATGCACAATGCCACGACTGACCCGATTTCTGGTGAACGATTTTTGTATTCTCTGGTTTCCATAATTATAATCTCTCTCTCTCTCTCTCTCTCTCTCTCTCTCTCTCTCTCTCTCTCTCTCTCTCTCTCTTTCTACCAGCCCCTGATATGTCTCTATCCTACGTCAGCAAGTTTACTTAGAAGAAAGTGAGAAAAAACATGAATCATGCAAATGTATAGGGAATGAGCCCTTATGATAAAAATTCCACAAATGCTGATCATGAAACAACTGTTTGGGAAGTATGAAAAAAAAGATAAAAACCCGCATTTTGCATTCACGTTTCTTTTTGCTTTTTATTTAAGGGATAATATATAGAAAATTTATACGTAAAATTCTTTTTATGTGTGATTTATCTGAATATATTTTCTATTTGTAAATTACTACAAAGCGCGGTCTACATACGAAGGGCAACACTTGGCCATGATCAACCAACAAACTTGACGTGGCTAAAATCGACCACCGCACATAAGTATACTGGAGAGGCTTCGGCAGAGGATGAATTGGAGTAATTTTGCCAATCTGCAATAAATAATCAACGCCCGTGTTTTCTGTCGCCGTGGCGGATAAGAGAGCACCAGAATTAGAGAGGGTCGCTAAGAATAGTTCTTGAGAAGTCATTACAATAAAGAGAGAGAGAGAGAGAGAGAGAGAGAGAGAGAGAGAGAGAGAGAGAGAGAGAGAGAGAGAATATTTATGGAAACAAGAGAAGACAAAACTGAATCTCCAGAAATCGGATTAATCACTGGAGTATGCGAAAATGAGCATAGATTTTATATAATTTCAAATAAAATGAGACCTCAAGTCCTTTCTGTAGAAGAGAGAGAGAGAGAGAGAGAGAGAGAGAGAGAGAGAGAGAGAGAGAGAGAGAGAGAGAGAGAATGCTGTACCTTGGTGATCAAGGGATGTAGAGAAAACATGACCGAGGTGTCAGCATTAAAAGCAATTAACGCGGCCCAGGTCAACAAGTTGGCAATTAGCAGCTTCACAGGACATAATGCTTCCCCTCGGTCACGCCAGTGATGGATGGTTAGAAACAAGGGATTGTTACATGAACATTAAAAAAAAAAAAAAAACAATTATCAAGGTGGGGTTGCTATGCTGGGAACAAACCCTGAGAAGAGGTGAGAAAAATGTGAGGTGACCAAATGTTCATGATAGAAATATATTTAGGAAACGGGTAACAAACGAACACTGGGAAAGATAATCAAGAAAATGGGTGCTTTTAAACGTCAAGCAATTGAATACCGAGAACGAAAATAAAGAAAATGGGTGCTGTGAAACGACAAACAATGAGTCATCAAGAAAGAAAATGAAGAAAATGGGTGTTATTAAATGACAAACAAAGGGACATCAAGAAAGTAAAGAAAATGGGTGCTATGAAGCGACAAAAGAACACCAAGAAAATAAAGAAAATGGTTGCTAACGGCGACCGAATGGTATTGTCAAAAGAGAGAGAGAGAGAGAGAGAGAGAGAGAGAGAGAGAGAGAGAGAGAGAGAGAGAGAGAGAGAGAGAGAGCATAATGATGATGATAATGATGACGGAAAAAATGAGAATTTAATAGCTTCTGATGAACAGCAACTGAAAATATGTAAACAAAAATACAATCTTTTCGTGAATGGTCCAAAACTTTTGTAAGGAAGATACGAGAACGCATACATGTACACACGCACACGAAGGACACACACACACACACACACACACACACACACACACATATATATATATATATATATATATATATATATATATATATATATATATATATATTATATATTTTATATATATGTGTGTGTGTGTAACAGGGATTGTGAAATCCAGGGGTCTAGGGAATATGTGAAATGATTAATTCGCTTAGGAACATTTGATCGCCGAGGGCTAGTACTAAACACGGTGAAACACATTTGACGCCCCGGGGGCTGGTATTAAACACAGTGAAACAATGTAGATGAGTCACTGTTTTGCTGTGTTTAGTACTAGCCCTCAGGGATCAAATGTTCCTAAGCAAATTGGTCGCTTCACACGTTCCCTAAGATTTCATGAAATCCCTGGTTTCACACACACACACACATATATATATATATATATATATATATATATATATATATATATATATATATATATATATATATATGTATGTATGTATATATACTGTATGTATATATATATATATATACAGTATATATATACATATATATACTGTATATATGAAACACTACTGTCCTAAATACGGGTGACACCAAAAAGTAAAATTTCCAGTCACGTCACTCCTACATTTATCCTCTAACAGGATTTAAAAACCCCCTGCATACGACGTCTACAACACCAGCTGCTTCTAAATACATTCACTGTTAGCTTATGTCGATGTAACACATCGCCCTACTTAAGCCGCTCGACTCGTGTAATCTTACACACGCTTTTTGTACTTTCAACATATTCAGGGCGTTCCATTACACCACCTCTTCCAGCATATATAACGAGAACTTTCTCTCTCCTCCTTTCTCCTAAAACCCTTCATAAGGGAGAGTCGGCCGAACAGTCCCTTCATTCATCTCATTTTTTTATTCCTTTGACACTCCACTTGTAAACTTCGTACCCCGTTGTTTCATCTTTCTCTGATTCTCGTCTTTCATCCTGCCATGATCCATTACATCTGTTCATAAACACGTATATGAAAAACTACTTTACATTCTTCCAGCACCCATAAACAACAATTATTTCTAACTTTCCCTAATATCCATTTACTCTCTAATACATACTTGCTAACGTTCACCCTCAACTTTCTCTGCATACAAGTACTTTCAAATTTCTTCTCCCAATGTCAGTAGCTTCTCTCAGCATCAACAACTTCTAATGCATTATCTAAAAACATCAGCGACTCCACTTTATATTAACAGATCCTTTGTTATCACAAAAATTCACACCTACATGTTCTGTTCCTTCCTCGACTTCTCTTATAGCTTGACCTATGAATATCAACTGCCATGGGAACGTAGCTCATCTTCTCTCTCAGAACCAATTAAGCACCAAACGAATCATTCTCCCTTCTATATAGCCTAACACATGCTCTGCTTCCGCGCCTCAGCAAATTACTATCGCACCATACAACCTGACCACCTTTCATATTGTATCTACATCAGGTCTGTCTTAAGCTTTCACTAGGCCCATGTATGCCATATTCAGCCTTTTCACTTCACTTACAAATTTCATGCAAAGCTGCTCCACTGCATACTCCAGACCAATACACCTTTCTCAATCAATGAATTACCATGCACCCGGGTATACTACTTATAAACATGCCTAAATCATTCTTATGATCAGCCATGTGACATTCAATTCCCTTTAAAGCTAGGAGCATTTATTTCTTTCATCATTTTCTTAGGAACCTTTCCTTCATCCAGACCTACCATACACACCCTGGTCAAAAACTATCACCACCAGGCTGTTGCACCTCACTTGTACTGTTTTCAAATTATGACACCTTTTCATTCTCCAACATTTCAATTGACCTTTTACTCCAATAATTACTGCCTCTGTCAACCTTAGCATTTAGAAACAATAAAACTTCTAGTTCAAAAACGCAATCATGCATTTTGTCTAATTCTTCATGATCTAACATGTCCTGCAGCTACTACTGAAACAATCTCCTTTTTTCCAGGGTACTAAACCTTTCATTTCATTATTAAGTGTTGTGATTTGTCATTCTTACATGCTTCACACATATACCAGAAAATCTGTCAGCTTACTCAGTGACCCCTCTGTGAGAGAGTGCAGGACAAAGGGACAATATAGTAAAGGAAGTGAACGTTATGTTGCTTTTCTCCTCTTGCGACAATCTTTATTAAGGAAAATGGCTTAGAGTAAAAAATAAATTATATATATACAACATATATGTGTGTGTGTTTGTGTGTGTACCACATGACATGCAAGAATAAACTGATAAAAAATAGAAACCAAGTGAGGTGAAAGACAAACCAAGCTGAAATGTATACCAAACTTAAATTAACAAAAAAATACAAAAACTATAAGAAGATAAAAAATCCACATAATAAAATCTCATGACGAAGGTCTGTATTTGATGGAATTATGAAAAGAAAATCACAAACGCAAACAAGATCTAAAAGAAAGAAAGAAACAAAGTAAGAAAGCAAACCAACAAACAACAAAGAATAGAGGAAGAGCACTGCCTGCGCCAAAAATAGCCGGTCACCTAACCTCTCCACAACCCTTAGCTCAAAAACGTCAGCAAATGAAAGACTGCTTGAAGGTGTGTGTTTCACGGGGTCAGGGAAGAGGGAAATGACGAGAGAGAGAGAGAGAGAGAGAGAGAGAGAGAGAGAGAGAGAGAGAGAGAGAGAGAGAGGAGGAAAAAAGTGAAAGAAAGGAACGACTGGCTGCCTCATACTTGAATGGGGAGAAGGAATTAAGAGGTGGAGTATGAGGAAGAAGGAAAATGACCAAAGAGAGAGAGAGAGAGAGAGAGAGGGAGAGAGAGGGAGAGAGAGAACAAAAGTAAAAGACAGGAGGTGACTGTATGTTCAAAGCGTACAGGTGTAAATAAAAGAGAGGTTAAAAGTTAGAGGAGGTTAAAAAGTCGAAGAAACATGGGGATATAAAAGGATATAAAAGGAAATGAAAAAACGATAAAAATGGTAGCGTGAGTTTCATTAGTCTCTAGCCAACAATATCGAAGTCCCCAAGAGGAAAATGACCCAGTGCGGCCCCTGCAACAAAAGCAGGACCTTTGCGGGGGCGGTGTTATTAAAGGAAGAAGAAGAAGAAGAAGAAGAAGATCAAGAAGAAGAAAGCAACAACGACATCAACAGCATGGAATAGCCGTTGTTGCTAAGCAAGGAATGGAGAACTGCGCAACAGGAAAGCCTGGCTTCTGATGACGTTCTGGATTGCTTCTACGTCAAAAGGGGAGGTGATCGATCACTGTCCGTGCTGTGAGTCACGAATGAATTTAGGGATAAGATGAAGGAAGGTAAACGTAGTTTTACTCGTGCTTATTAGTATGCAATGTGATGTGTGTGTGTGTGTGTGTGTGTGTGTGTGTGTGTGTGTGTGTGTGTGTGTGTGCGCGCGCGTGTATTTGTGTTTGAGAGAGAGAGAGAGAGAGAGAGAGAGAGAGAGAGAGAGAGAGAGAGATCGTGTTTGTGGTGGGATTTAAATTTAATGAACGCGATGGCATAAGTGGATTAATTGATACGTTACTTTATAAAATAATCACAATATGCAATCAAGTATACTGATGAAAATTAAAAGGCAAGCATAAACTAATTTTAAACTAAATCCATTAAATGACTGTGATTAATCTTTGGAATTATATGTGATGTACAGATCTAGAATGATTACTACAAAAAAAAAAACACACACACACACAAATAAAGAGGCAAACTAAGCCACGAATCAACACAACACGAAGGGAGAAAAAAGGACCACCCAAAACGGTTCAGAAACGTCAGACAAGGAACGATAGAAAAACAAAACAACAACTACACTAAAAGATCCTTTTAATCTATACGCAAATGAAAACCCGTTTTTAATTAATATTTGTTTCTCAACCTGAAAAAAAGCAAAAGGGCAAAACACACAAGAAAAAGATAAACATGCACGAGGAAAAAAACGCCTCTAAATTTGGGCTTCGACGAAACTCGATTATCAATAAAGCCGATAAAAGTAGACCGTAAGAGAGATATATATATCTAATTAGACACGATAAATAAAAGCGGAAGATATGCAAATTAGGGGATAACTCGGTCGACGTCGCGGCCAATAACAACCATTGCGGACGAATAGTACTCTTTACAGGCGACGGTTATCTCGAGAGGATGGAGAGGTGAGGGGGGGCGGGGGCGGGGTGGGAGGGGAAGGACGAGTAATGGCTGCAAGTACCAAGGGTAACCATTACAAACACTTTGCAAGTGATAGGTTAAGACAGGTCGAGATGATCCTCCGAACTATAGTAGAGTCGCCCCGGATAACGGCGCTTCTAATTTCTCGCGCCGATTCGAGCGGCAAGTGCTATCTGCGTCAAATCGTAAAAACGCGACTGGTTTAAGACGCGCGTGTATCATGCGGCGAAGCAGACGCGTTCGTTCACGTGAAATATGGACTGAACTTTATTATAATTCTACAGCCACGCAAATGGTTCGGGCTCTTTCAAAGTCAATTTGATGCTAAAAAGATGAATATGAATATGCTTGAAGAGAGAGAGAGAGAGAGAGAGAGAGAGAGAGAGAGAGAGAGAGAGAGAGAGAGAATGCTACTATTAGATATAATGGAAAATTCACCACTACTAAACCATTTTCAAAACAAATAGGGATTCAATTGTGTACATTTCTAATGATGATCTCTTGATATACAAACCTTACGATCAAGGGCTAAAATGATGAAGAAACTGGGTCCTAGGCACAACACACACACATACAGACATGAGAGAGAGAGAGAGAGAGAGAGAGAGAGATTAATTTTTAATAGACTTATTGAAAGGAAGAGGGTGATGCCTGTGTGTTATAAAAACCCTAAAACCCAAGTCTACAAAGACGAAGACTTTAGGCCTTGGAAAGTAGAGAGAGAGAGAGAGAGAGAGAGAGAGAGAGAGAGAGAGAGAGAGAGAGAGAGAGAGAGAGAGAGATTCAGTTACATTGAAAATTTCTCGAAAGGAAAAGGGTGATGCTTTTGTGTCATAAAACCCTACAACCAAGGTCTATAACAGTGAAGACTTTAGGACTTGGTCAGAGGAGAGAGAGAGAGAGAGAGAGAGAGAGAGAGAGAGAGAGAGAGAGAGAGAGAGAGAGAGAGAGAGACTGAAATGCTGCCTATCTACTTTCCGCCTCCAGAGAGGTCTTATATCAATCCAACCTGACTTACACGGAATCGTTATCTAAGTGGCTACAGCAATCTGGAGTTGAACACTTACTGTCCAGAAAGGACTTAGCCTAATACGGACCCTTAGAAGAATATGCCAGGTTTTCTTGGGAGTTTTCAACCCACATTCCACGTTGCTGAATGGATTACATTCTTGCCTGCATATTTTCCATTTTTCTTCTTCTTCTCAATATGCTTGTGGCATGCATTAAATCAAAGCCATGAAGGGCCTCTTTAATCAAACAACAAAATAAGAAGTAAAGAATAGTAATAATGATAAATATATTAAGAAAAGATAAACAGATACTACTGTTAATGACCAACATATTCAAATATAACAAAAAAACATATGAGTAAGAAATGAAAAGATTGTAAATAACTGGTTTAATGAATAGTGTGACGCAGAAAAAATAAGAACATGAAATGTCTGTATGAACGAAAATGGACTTTTCACCGAGAAATAGTTGACTATGTGTCACACTATTGGTTATGAAAATGGAGGAAACAAACTTAGGAAACGAGGAAAAAATGTGGCAAACTTAGGGAAGGAGGAAAACCGAAGAGAATCAATAAGGAAAATGCAAGTAAGGGGCATACTTCCTTGCTACTTTGTATCCACAAAGCTGTCTACTATTTACGATATATATATATATATATATATATATATATATATATATATATATATATATATATATATATATATATATATATATATATATATAATCGATATAAACAACAGGTTTATAGTGAAGAAGAGACTCAATGAATATATATATATATATATATATATATATATATATATATACATATATACACTGTATGTGTAATACATATATCATATATATATATATATATATGTATATCTATACATACATATATATATATATATATATATATATATATATATATATACATATATATACATACATACATATATATATATATATATATATATATATATATATATATATATATATATATATATATATATACTGTATATATATGGTATATGATTCAGAGTAAAATAGGTTTTCACGGCACTATGAATAAGTAACTACAGGAATGCCATTAACATCTATCTATGAATGAATATTCAAGGTGACTTGTCTTTCCGTAACCATGTACACGAATGCTAAAAAGAATAAAAAAAAAACTTCCTCGATAACGTCTCTCAGGTTCACGTGTATTTGAAAAAGATAGCAAATGACAACAGCGTAAAGATAAAGATTGCTATATCGACAAAGGATACGACGTCAAGGAATGCGCCACCAAAATGTAGATGAGAGAGATTATGTAAATGTAACTAACATCCGTATGGAGGGCTAATTCAGGCGCCATCACAGCAGAGGGAAGACAATTATGCCTTCCAGATTACACTTCACGCTGCTGCCACTAACACGAACATCAAAGGCAACGCTTGAATAGTAGCAGCGAGCGTAAAAGAAAAAAAGTACGAACACGGGCAGAGGGCAACACTGGATAAACCCGACGTAACCCTTGCAGCAGAGGTGTTGGTACTGTGTCAAGGCTGGCCACTACTAGACAATGGAATGCACACGTAGCGAAAATGGGCGTGCGGCCGCAAAGGGAGGACGCCCTTTAGAGAAAAAATAAAGACAAAAGTAAGGTGGAGAAAATAACGTAAGACCGCCTTGGGAGTAGCCAGCGTACCGGAGAGTGGGGTTCCAGGCAGCTGGAAACGACTGGACAAGGCAACTGGAAGGTCTCTTGAATCTAGAGAGGAGTAAGTTTGTCGACTAAGCATCTTGACTTCTTCGACCATTACTCGGCGGGATGGTTGTCACTGTGCCGTCTCCGAGTGTACAGGTTAGTTAATGAGGCAGTATCCCTGGACCAGGGATGGTGCTATAATCCCACTGCTAGACCCAACATATTTACATAAGTCACCTTAGAACCAAAAGGGATAATACATAGCCTATGTAGGGTTGCTTCTAAACCAACGGAAAGCTTATCGGTCTGTAAGTCATCACGAAGGAGGTATGAATCTACTAGAGGCCGAGGTCTTTCAGTCAGTCTATCTGGACTATTATACGCATAATCTAAACGCTATATGCTGAGACTAAGAAAGAAGAAAATATTCTTCTAGAACCTTCCGGTCCTGACTGAGCACATCTAAACAGGTAGGTACTAAACACCAGACGGAAAACCAAAAACTAAAAGGATGCAAACAACAGAACACATCTCATTATGATGCAAATGATTTGTCCAAAATAAATAAATGAACAGATAGAAAAATAATAAGCAATCCCCACCAGGAAGACACCAAAGACTAATGGGTACATGATGGAACGCATTTACATTTAAAAAGATAAATTAAAGGCACGATAGGTGCAAAAAACAAGCAGATTTAGAGAACAGTAAAAACTAGACACACTGTGGATAATTAACGAGAGAGAGAGAGAGAGAGAGAGAGAGAGAGAGAGAGAGAGAGAGAGAGAGAGAGAGAGAATTTCTGTGAATAATGCTTGCATAACAGTTACTGTAAGGTATTCCGTTGTAATAACCCAAGATGTTTGGGTAGATGATATTCCCGTCAAAGTACCAAACAAAAGCAAAAGCCAATTTGATAGTTAACCTTACAAGGAATTAATTCGAGTAATCCGACGTTAGTCGTTTTCAGTCTCTCTCTCTCTCTCTCTCTCTCTCTCTCTCTCTCTCTCTCTCTCTCTCTCTCTCTTTCAAATACTGTTACGCAAAATAGATTATTATCGTCATGCGAAGTATTCAGTCACATGAAGATACTGTTGGAATAAAGAAAAATGCGAAATAAATGAGATACATCCTTCTGGTAAACAAAAGAAAAAAAGAAAAAACAAGTTCAAATAAGCCGTAAATTTAAACAAACGACATCCGGAACAAGGAAACGAGTTACTCCAGGAACATCTGGCAAATCATATCGTTCTAATTATTTTTTTACCCTCGATCACTGCCAGGGCATTTAGTATTTTTTTTTTTTACTCACAAGAATATTATCTCTCTTTTAGGGGAACATGTCAAAAACAACAATTGATCCACAAATGATGCAGTAAATTATAGGTTATGCAAAAGTTGAATATGGGGTGGCCTGTACGTAAATGAATAAAAAAGGTGAGCAAATGAATCAGCAAATGAATGTATCACTTGTCAGTAACTGGATAAAAAGGTGAGCAAATGAATCAGTAAATGAATATAAAAGGTGAGCACATGAATAAGTAAATGAATGTATCACATGTCAGTAAATGAATATAAAAGGTGAATATATGAATCAGTGAATGAATGTATCACCTGTCAGTAACTGAATATAAAAGGTGAGCATATGAATTAGTAAATGAATGTATCACCTGCACGTAAATGAATAAAAAAGGTGAGCAAATGAATCAGTAAATGAATATATTACCTGTCAGTAAATGAATATAAAAGGTGAGCATATGAATAAGTAAAGGAATGTATCACCTGTCAATGACTGAATAACAAAAGGTGAGCAATGAATCAGTGATTGAATGTATTACCTGTCAGTAACTGAAAAAATGTGAGCAAATGAATCAGTGAATGAATGTATCATCTGTCAGTAACTGAACATAAAAGGTGAGCATAAGAATAAGTAAATAAATGTATCACCTGTCAGTAACTGAATATAAAACATGAGTATAAGAATTAGTAAATGAATGCATCACCTGTTCGTAACTGAATAAAAAAAAAGTAAGTAAAGGAATCAGTAAATGAATGTATCACCTGTCAGTGACTGAATAAAAAAGGTGGGCAAATGAATCAGTTAATGAATTTATCACTTGTCAGTAACTGTATAAGAAAGGTGAGCAAGAGCAAATGAATCAGTGAATGATTGTATCACCTGTCAGTAACTGGATAAAAAAAGGTGAGCAAATGAATCAGTAACTGAATATATCACCTCTCAAAAGTCAGACATGAATTTTCGGAATAAAAATGCTGGACAGAATGAAGTTGTAATATTTTTCCACTGCCTTGCATCAACGGGGAAGTTAAAGATAAAAATCATAATTAGACGCAAGCACAATAGAGTCGCAGAAGCGGTGAGAATAGAGTTGAATTTACTTGAAAGGTCCTCAATTTATTTAATCCCCGAAGCCATTACTGGGCATGAGTGTCTCTGCAGTAAGTTTCGAATCATCCAGTGTCATTTTTCATAATCATCCATGGTAATCCTTAGAGGAGTTGACCTTTTTCGCTTGTTTATCCTATGTATTCCCTAAATGGTTTCTCAGCTTTTGGTTTCTTTACAAGTTATTTTTCTGCTATAACTACTTGCTGTAACTTCATTTTTTTTTTATTAAAATGTATTTGTCCTTCACATCCTTTGCAGAAAAGAATTTGCTGTATATCCTCTCAAGTCGTTATCTAAACCATTTAGATAACGACGAGAGGAACAGCAAATTCGCCTTTCAAATACCCGTAAGTCTCTTCCTGGACACAGAGTGACTCAGTAAGGACAGAAACCCTCCTTCAGGAAAAACATGGGCTGAAACGGGGTCCTTAGGGTGCCTTGAAATTTGGACAGGTGTTCGCACAAGATAAAGCAGCATCTGCTGCAGTCAAGGTCGGTACATTCAAATCTACCGG
>NC_089784.1:19310503-19353003 GCF_040412425.1 Macrobrachium rosenbergii | reverse complement strand
ATTTATTGTTTCGCCGAAGATGGCGCCCAAGATTTCCCATCTCTTTCTCCCCACACCGGCCCCTTTTTTTTTTTTTTTTTTGCTGTTCTTGTTTGCTTTATCTTTTCTTTTCTCTTTACGTCCTTATCTGATTTCATCCTAACGAACTGCACAAGACTGTCAGGAGATAACGAGCTGATTTATTGTCTCTCGGCCGTTGAAACGCCATGATGAGATATCGCGGCGGCGTGCTAATGATATTGATGTCGGTGATAATTTTTGCTGATTCCCAATTAGTTGGTTATTAACAATTCAGAGGCATTTGCGGTCAGCAGATACAGAGTCGTTTCCTTCTTTACTGCTTTAATCTTGGACAGATTTCAGGAAATCGCTGTGCGAGTTTAAACATAACAACGTTGTAGTCTTCTTTATACATTTTTTTATATAAAATTTCAACCAAAATAGACTTTATTTGTAGCACTTCAAGCTGTATTCTTTTAGCAGTTGCTCTACCGCTCACTTTTTTACCAGAAAATATTTTCTTGGCCAAGGAAAATGGATAATGTACAGCCCACTCATAAGTCATCTTATTTAAACCCTTTCCCTAATGGTATAGAAAAACCAGCTAAACACTATCATTAGCAACACGTATACCGGAATATAAAAAAAAAAAAAATGAACAATAACCTGAGAACGCTTATGTCAGCATTTGTAATGCGCTTCGCGTGTGAGCTGACGAAAATACCACCCACCAGAGTGATGTGTTGATGCCACCCTTTAGCATACGAGATTACCTTCCCAACTAAGGTAAATATGGACCTTTTTATATCGGGCATCGGGCTATTTCACAATGGACTTTTGATAGAACTCACGCAATGTCCGTTTTCGCTCCCTGTTTTGTTTTCCCGTCTTCAGCGTTACTTCCAGAGAAAAAATCAACCTATTTTCTACCAAGGCATCGTTTAAGCGGCCTGTGCCATCTGCATAAGCTAATTAGAGGTGATAATGCCCTGCCTAGGGTAATTAGGTACACTCAAGAGCATAAGTATCACGAGACTTTTAGCTTAGAAGTAAAGGGGAGGACCACACACAAGCCACGGGTTCTTGAGGAATAAAGCCTCTCTATCAGATGGGGAGCGTCCATTGGGGAAAAAGGGTCGCCCCACTGACACTCTTATTACTGGAATTAGCATCTTCTCTCTCTCTCTCTCTCTCTCTCTCTCTCTCTCTCTCTCTCTCAGGAAGGTAACTGGTTCGAGACTTTTATTTTTTTTTTTACTGGTGAAAGCCACACGAAAGAGGAAAAATTGAGGAAATACGGTAAAAAGCAGATTATTTTTGAAGAAGAGGAAGTGTGGTAGAGAAGGAATGGATGCTGCCGATTGTCAGAGTAAAATTTAAAGGCTACTTTTAAACAACAAGACATCAAAATGCATATTTCAACAGATTCTTTTTTAAACACATACTATAAGTATCTACCAGATCCCTGATAAGGATCTAACACGATTCTAGTGCCACCACCTTATTAACTAATCCAACATCATCATCATCATCGCCTCATGTCTCTCCTGTGTTTTCACTTGCGCAAATCTTCACTCATCTCCAGCCTATTGTTTCATAGTTCACCTCCAGCTAACTCTAGGTCTTCCACAGGAGCCAAGCTGACACTGTCAAGTACAATTCTCCATGGGCTGGTGCAAAGGCCATCGCCATCTCACTTCTTATCTCTTTTACATATGAAATTCCAGTAATTTCCCTTGTGGTAGAATTTTTCACTCTATCCTGCATCTGGGTTTTATTATTCTTAAAGCTTTATTCTCGTTTTATGCTAACGCTAAATTTATCAGTTTACCTTCAGAATATTTTGAAATAATGTCATTCGTTAGTGCTCACTGAAACTGTAGGGTTCCCACCTGTAATACCTATCGGACCAATGTTGCAGAAGAGTATAACCAGAGTATAACCCGCTGCTTTTATAACCTGGAATAACAACACCAACTAGAGACCCAAAATACTTTCCGTCAGGGACTTCAGCCATTTAATAAGAATCGGGCGTGATAAAAAAAAAAAAGGCCTGTGTTATGCGGTGTCACTGTTCCTCCAGCTGTCTGTATTTTCTCTGCAAGCCCTCGCAATGCAATTTTCGGATAATCTTTTAATCTTTATTGCTGTGGCTAGATATGCTAATGCCTGTGGTAGTTATCAGTGTTAATAAATGCAGATGATTATACGACAAATAATCTCTGTGAAAAAATACTTAAGAATTTACGAAGTCGGAAAAAAACGTAAAATTGTACACATGAGAGGAACACTTACACAGACCCAAACAACACGGTTAAAAACAAGACGACACTATCCCAGCGACACACTGATATGGTACGAAAACATTTAACAGAGAACCGACCTCCAACCGGGCTAGCAGAATAGCTATGAATATGTAAATTTGTGCGTATGAGATGATGTTGATGATGATGATGATAATGATTACTATTATTATTATTATTATTATTATTATTATTATTATTATTATTATTATTATTCCAGATGTCCGGTGCCGCTTCAGGGATTACATTGTTAATGGATGAATGAAGTTAACTGGTCTAAAAGAATCAGCTAATGGCAACAAACCGTGACATTTTCATATTTGGCGGCAACGAAAGCTAATCATGGGAGTCACCAAGTGAAGGTGCTTGACCTGACTAACCTAAATCCGCTCATTCGTTCTCGAGACATTTCGTTAGACCACTTTCATACGGAGGCAAATCTTCGTTTACTAATATAATATTAAAACCTATGAGATAAAATAATGTAGACTGATACCAGAAAAATATGGCAGTACAAAAAAACACACACACACACACACACACACACACACACATATATATATATATATATATATATATATATATATATATATATATATATATATATATATATATATATATATATATAATATATATATATATAAATAATAGGAATATATAATTCTCTCTCTCTCTCTCTCTCTATCTATATATCTATATATATATATATATATATATATATATATATTTTATATATATATATATATATATATATATATATATATATATATATATATATATATAGAGAGAGAGAGAGAGAGAGAGAGAGAGAGAGAGAGAGAGAGAGAGAGAGAGAGAGAGAGAGAGAGAGAGAATTATATATTCCCACATTCTGACATATCAATGTACCGGGAACTATAACTTTTTTGCATTCTTTTTTTTCTATACGCACTTTTACCCTTCACGCCGATTTGCCCACTCATTGAGCACAGCTCATTCTGACCCCATCTCGAAACCCGTCCGAATCCTTTTTGACTTAATAACCATGCTTAATTCATACGCCCAATCTTGCGTCATTCCGTAACTCAAAACTGCGTCGGCAACGGATACTTAGCAAGATATAAACGTCAATGCAGAGTAGCCGTTGATCGTAAAGTTGTCTCGGAGGACACTGTAATTCTCTCTCTCTCTCTCTCTCTCTCTCTCTCTTGTTCTCGCAGGTTAGAGAGTATGAATTTCTTTCTTTTTACTTCCATAATAAAAAAAAATTGCTAAAGGAAATATATGCACAACTGGACTCAAGTGAATTAGTGTCCTGCGATTCTCTCTCTCTCTCTCTCTCTCTCTCTCTCTCTCTCTCTCTCTCTCTCTCTCTCTCTCGTTCTCGCAGGTTATTGAGGACGAATTTCTTTCTTTTTACTTCCATAATAAAAATTGCTAAAGGAAACATATACGCACTGACTGGACTCAGGTGAATTAGTGTCCTGCGATTCTCTCTCTCTCTCTCTCTCTCTCTCTCTCTCTCTCTCTCTCTCTCTCTCTCTCTCTCTCTCGCAGGTTAGAGAGGAGGAAGTTATTTCTTTTTACTTCCATAACAGAAAAAAATTGCTAAAGTAAATATACGCACACTGACTGGACTCAAGTGAAAGTGTGCTCAAATGCTGATTACAGGTATGAAGCCGCAATCGTGGCTCAGCTACGTTATAAATAAGAATCAAAAATATTTTCCCTTTCTAGCACAAGCATCTTCAACTTACATTATTCAGCGTACCGAAAACAAATTTTTTAAACTGAATAATAATAATAATAATAATAATAATAATAATAATAATAATAATAATAATAATAATAATAATAATAATAATAATAATAATAAATACAAGGAAATACCAAAAGTGTATGATCAAAATAGTATATATAAAACAAATATAATTATGTTTACTCCATCAGCACAAAATATTCACAATATAATTAAAGCATATTTTGAAGAAGGTTATACTCGTATAATATTTGCATGGTACTTAATCCTATTCTTTAAAAGAAAATATTTTCGTTATAAATGTGAAGAATTTTAAAACAGCAATATAAAATGTTTTTGGGAAGAAGCTAATTGCCTAAACCTTTGGCAGTAGGCTTGACTAGCCCAAATATGCAAATATCAATACGCAGTAGCTAATTTTTTTTCTGCAAAAAAAAAAAAAAAGAATGCAATTTAACACGAGATAAATATGAACAGGAAACTAACAAAAAAAAGTAATTCTCTAATAAATGTTGATCTTAAAAACTGAGACATTTTTCCATTTTCTTCCGTTTCCTTGAGAAAGATTTTGAAGAAACAGAAGGCCTTCCACCAAAAAAGAGAGAGAGAGAGAGAAAAAAAGAGAGGAAAAAAAAGAAAATCAGACAATTCTCTGGGATACGAACAATAGCAGCAGCATGACGCAAACAAGTCTTTGGACCCAACAGAAACTTTTTTTTTTTTCCTATGAAAATGTGTTAAACTGAAGAACAGTTGCAAGCCAATGATTTACTTAAAACTAGAGCCGTTCATGCGAAGTTTTCGCTTAATCAGCATTCAGTTGGGAACATAACCGATCAGCGATTTATTTTTGTTCTGGATTTTATAAGGAGGGAGTGGACACTGCTTCAGGAGGGGTTACTGAAACAACGGCAAGATTGTTTAGAATATTATATTTTGTGTGCGATAGCTCTTTATCTGAAAATTGCCTAAAATATCCATATACTGAAAAATTCCTGCATGTTTTTGGGGACTTATCAGTATTATAGAAATGTCCTAATACTTTCATTCTTCCGTGTTTTAAATATTACTCCGGTTAAAGTCTTTAGTAGCTGACTGGCATCTTGAATTTTTGGACAAAAAATCGACTTTCTTAAACTTTTTATCCACGATCTTGATATTAAACTCTGGTACCATCGCTCAATAACCCCACTGCGCATACTGCAGCAGATATTTCATAATTCTGATCATCCTTTGCATTTAGATCTTTACACCGTTCACCAAATGGTACTACAATACATATGCAGTTAATACTGACTTTCTAGCTTTCTTTTCTGTGAGGTTCAGTACCACAAAGTTTTCGAGAAGTTTTATTCCTGGTGCGGCCATTCAGTGGAACGATCTTCCTAATCCTATAGAATTTCAGAAGTTCAAACTTGGTGCAAATGCCACTTTGCTGGGCAGGCTGACATTAATCTCACTTTAGAGTTTAATGTTTATTTATTTTACTTTGATATAGATTTTATGTTTATCTTATCTGACTTTTTTTTTTCTTTCATGGTCTATTTTTTTACGTCTCTACTAGATTGCTTTCCCTACTGGAATCCTCAGGCTTATAGCATTCTGCTAATAATAATAATAATAATAATAATAATAATAATAATAATAATAATAATAATAATAATAATAATAATAATAATAGTCAGACTCCTCAACTGAAGTGAGCTTTTGGTCATATAAAACAAGCAGTTTATTTATAAAGCACCAGGTGTTTATAAATAAACTGGGAAGAGAAAGAAACCACATATTAGCAATTATCTCAAACATTCCTTTTTTTTTTTCTTTATCAGCAAGGCTGCCAAATCTCATCTAGGCTCCTGTTATGTCCTTCATGTCCAGAAAATGCTTTATCTTTCTATAGCTTCTCGTCAATGTGGGCCACGCTCTCACTGATGTCCATTCGACATTAACCTTCAAAGACTAATCATCTTGGTGGTTTGACGTCAGAAACCATGTGCAACATATTATCGAAACCTTAAATCACAAATTAACCTGGTAATCTTACACCAGAAAGCTCGCATTCAATCAGTCAGTTGATAAATGCATTATATTATCGGCACTTTAAATAAAAATAACAAGGCATGTTCAATATCAGATACGAACACTGTGAATTACCGCTGAATTCTACGAAAAACATTTTGAAAATGTCGAACAACCGTGACTAATCCCCTTTCCTTCCTGCTTAAGAAAAAAACCCGAAAAAGTATGATATAGGAACGTTACGCAGTATCGGAATGAAATGGAATGGAATGTAATATACGATTTAGGCCAAAGACCTCTCGCTGGGACTTATAAGGTCATTCAGCGCTGAAAGGGGAACTGAGAGTAACAGGAGGAAAAGGGTTTCCAAGGTGTGGATAGCAAGATGGAAGAAAGAGAATATGAATGGAGGTACAGTAAAAGGAATGAAAGGGGTTGCAGCTAGAGGCCGAAGGGACGCTGAAAAGAACCTTCAGTAATGCTTACGGTGCACAGCGTGAGGTGCACTGACGTTACTAACCCCCTACGGAGGTTAGGCAGTATCAATCATAATGTAACGTCTTGTCATTAAACTTCAAATGGAAGTCGAAGTTTCATCGCCGTTGGAGAAGTCACTGGAGAATTGCAGATTTGTAACAGACCCGAGCAATTGGGAAGCTCTCTTAAGGGGATGAAAGGTAAGGGCGGGTCTTTATATCAAACAACTTGACTCTATCTTCAACAAACACCGTTCATGTTTATTTATTCGTTTTATGGAAGGCGATTTATGGTTGGAAACGGTTGATTTTTATCCTTCACTTCTCCTGAAACCGCACAGCTCGTTCAAGTTGGTAGCGTGCAAGAAATCTTAAATAGTCAATAATTATGCAAAGGAAATGTTCAACTTAAGCATTTCTAGAAGAAAGCAGGTGACTGCTAAATTAAGTTAACTTAATGAAAATAAAACTGAGAGGGTGTTCCGTATTACCAACTACTAATATTGAAATCAGGTAATCTTGCACATGCGGTGGTCTCTCTCTCTCTCTCTCTCTCTCTCTCTCAGATTTTTATAGGGGGGTACGCCTTGTTGCAAATAAAATCTCCCCAAAATAAACACTGCTATATTCCCTTTGCTAAAAAGGCCATAGCAGTTTTATGGCGACGGACTATCGGACTGTTCATCTTTGCAGGGCAGTTAAACGTCACAATTTCTTGTTTGGTGGTTACAAGAAGACTCTTCACTTATTCTTCCTTATCAGCTGGTACCGTATAGGCCCTTCTTAGGGTAATATAGTTATCTCTCTCTCTCTCTCTCTCTCTCTCTCTCTCTCTCTCTCTCTCTCTCTTCAAAATCTTTGATTCATGGCCAAAAGACTTACGCAAGACCTCCACAAGGCCGACCATGACGAACTGTACCGAGAGGACCCGAGAGGAACATAAGAATAGCACAATCCTCAACTAATGTGTCTTAATACAAGGAAGCGTTCTTTACAAATGAACCCCTGGACAAAAGGTAACTAGAGATGCATCCACGTGGAATCCGATTAGAAGTTAAATGAAAGTGACACACGGAACAACCCTTCTTTGTCCATAGTCCGACGGATTAGCCAGATGAATGATAAAGCATTCACGTGTTGGATTGTTTAATCCTTTGACTCTCGAAAACCATCTTAGGTCTTAGGCACTCGCAGAATATGAAGTTTTCTCTCAGTGCCCGCCCATGCCTTACAGGATTTGCATCGTGCCACCGTAATTCTATGGGCGTTGGGTATCATGTCCATCCTGGGGACTAAGAGGGCTTAAGTACCAACAGTAATTTTACAGAGAAAGAGATTTTGAGATTTTCTTTTACTGATGTTTATTACTGATGCCGCTTCCATGTGTCCTTCTGCGTCTCATCAGGGAAAAATAAAATACTGAGAGCTTTCAAATTTCTTTTCTCAAAAAGAGACTAAGAATTACCGGTTAAATACTGAGAGTCATGAAGTTGACTGTCTTAAAAAGAGACAGAAATTACCTTTTAAATACTAAGAGCTATGAACTTTATTCTATTAAAAGGAGACCAGGAATTACCTAATATTGAGAGGTATGAAATTTTTTTTATTAAAAAGAGACCAAGAATTACGTGTTAAATATTGAGAGCTATGAAATTTATTTCATTAAAAAGAGACCAGTAATTACCTGTTAAATATTGAGAGCTATGAAATTTCTTTTATCAAAAAACAGACCAGTAATTACCTGTTAAATATTGAGAGCTATGAAATTTATTTTATTAAAAAGAGACCAGGAATAACCGGTTAAAAAAATGAAGCAAAGATACAAATGAATACGATAGTTAGATTTCAATGGAAATACGGGGCAACGTTGCATTAAGAAGAAGAAGAAGAAGAAGAAGAAGAAGAAGAAGAAGAAGAAGAAGAAGAAGAAGAAGAAGAAGAAGAAGAAGAGGTTTGATCGAACACCTCCTGAGAACCTATTATACCCCAGACCAAGATCCACAGAGTGAGCATCAACTCACTCACTGGACCTTGCCCTCAGCCTGGACGATCCATTTCACACGATGATTAAGATACCTTCGAATGTCAGCCAGCAGACGTCGCCGCGCTTTCTCCTGACCCCAGGTAATCTTGTTAGTCCTCCTATTTAGCAACCAATGGCATTTCTACAACCTGAATGACGTACTAGTCGAGGATAGTTACAACCAATAATGAAGACAGCAGAGACGGTGGGATGGTGTTGCTTGTAGTACTACCAACGGTTTTTATAAAGGTTTCATGAGGTGTCGGACAATATAAACAATTTTTAATCTGTTATTGGTGTTTTTTTCAACTTTAGTTTATTTTTTTTTTTTTGCGTCTCAATATGTCTTATCATCCGTCAATGACAGATTTAATCTGTGTCATTATGTCACTGAGGTTAACTTCTCACTTGTTCAATGTTCTCACTGTCATTAAGGCTCATCGGATACTCGTCTCTCATTTAGTTGTTCATATTCATACACAGTCGCAGTGGCATCTAAACTTTGTAGCTCTGTCTGTCTGTCTTCCAATCCATATACAAAACAAATGCTGAGTCCCATTTGCCAATAATCTTCTCGCCCTAAAATCCTAAAAGGAGCATGACGTTTCCATCTTTTTTTTTTTTTTTTATCATTTCATATTGTGTACCCAGACCCATATCGAATAGTATGAAATCGGATTACGTTTCGATAAATATAAGATTAACATTTCCGAAGACTCGAAGTCCTTTGCGTGTTACAAGTATTGGACCGCCTGGGTTAAAGTATATCTTACTTGAAGTTGATCATCGTAGTGTATACAGGATCATCCATACGTATGAACGAGGCCTTATACAATTCGTGTAGTGCTTCTTTTTTTTCATGAACATTTATTTGTTTTTAGATTTCCATTAAGATACCTAATGCATCTCATTTCCCTAATCACTTTCTTTTCTCTGTACTATTAGAAGGTAATAATCCAATCTTTATTTCACCTATTAATTCTACTTGTTCATTGCCTTATGGCTGACATTTCTTGTTATTTCATAAAACCAAATATACTTAAATATTAATAAAATCATGAACTCACATCCTTCATGTACCCTTTCAGTTCTTAGCAGCGTAAGACTGTAATTACGAAATATAACTTCAACCATTGACTCTAAAAATTCTTGAATCAGTTCATCTATTGATTTGACTTATTCATTACATCATCTTCATTGCTTATTATTCCATGGACCCAAATGTACTATAATATTAACAAAAACCAGAAATCACATCCATTAGGTACCTATCCATTAAGTTCTCAACAGCATAAGATTAAAAATTAAAAGAAAAACCTTCAAGCATCAAACCTGCTTCCTGCCGATAAAAACCGAATCTCAGGCGATTGACAAAGCCTCGTAACGAGAGAGTTACATAAAGCGACTGACAGGATGCGCTCTTATCTGACCAAATCTTAATTCGATTTTCTCTCGCGAGAGAGACCGGTGGGGCTTACCGTGACCGCATAAGGCTCGAGCATGGAGTCCATAGACTTCAGAACGGACAGCAAGGTTAATTCGACGTTTATATCCTCCAGCAGGCGATAAAAGCTGCAGGGAGAGGCGGGACGGCCAGGCGCCATATTGTCGTCGGCAGCCTTCGGCCCTTTCGCCCTCATTCGTCGCAAGGGTCCATCAATCAATTTTGAGTCCCCGCGTTCTTCCGGTTCAGCCTGTACGGGGCCCTCGTGTCTCTGACCAAACTGGGCAACTGTTTCGATCGGACTGCCATTCTCAGTACATGACCGGATCTAAATACGAATTTCTTAAACAGTACTCTAAGACTGATAGGCTTGCGTACTCTGAGGAACATGCTAAAGTTATGGTGAATTTATCATCTTGATTGTAACTGCAATCTTTGAGCTCTCTATGACATTTTCAAACTAAAAATGAAAAGTAAGGTCACTTATGAGTAGGCTATATTTGCAAAAATGGCAGTATTAACATTACAGAGACTATCATTAGAAAAAGACACCACCGAAAACATAATTACATGACTATGGTAATAGAGACGGCGGAATCAGACACCAACAGCGAATACAGAAAACTTGTCTCACCTTCTACTGTATAATCAACATGGTGCTATGATTTTGTTATTTGTGATATTCTTCTCTCATGGTCTCAACGTCTGCATTATACTGAACTGTTTCTTTTTAATTACAGCTATTGGCGTCTTTACTTTCATTATAAGCCGCAAAAATCCGAAATCTTTTTCTTCATCTCACTTTTATTCAGCCTCAATACTCATCAATCACAAAGATCAGCTAAGAAACGCAAATAAGTTTTACAGAATTAATTTCATGGCCATTTCAATTCAACGTTTGAAACAAAATGAAAAACTGATTACGTCCTTTCGGAAGCAAAACCAAATAAGTCATGATTCGAAGAGAAGAATATGTGAGACAATGAACCTCTCTATGTCGCTACTCCAAGTCAGCCAAACAAGACGTGAGGTGGTTCTCCGCCTTTGTTCTTTTAACTTGCAAATGTGACGTGGCCCATGAGGCGTATCTAATCGCCGATCCACTCCGTCTTGTGGAAATGGATACGTGCGAAATGTGCCATGGCCCTGGATTACAAGAGAGCAGCGATAACCCGAATCTCATTTGACGAGTACCACATTTGTGAAAGATGAGGAGGTAGGGAGCGAGGGGAAAAACGATGGGAAGATTGTTACAGGAGGTTAGAAAAACGGCAAAGCTGCTAAAATGAGACGCAGTGAATGGACAGAAGCTGTCGATTAATAAAGGCATTACTTATTAATACATATAAAAACGACAACAAGAGAAAACAAAAGACGAAGAGGAAGGCAGCGAAGGGAAAAACGATGGAAAAATCATTATAGGGGATTAGAAAAAGTACAAAACCAACTAAAAGCGAGAAAAAATGAAGGACAGATGCCGTAAAGATGATAAAGGCATTACTTAGCAATGCGAACAAAAACGTAGACCCATACAAAGATTCATTAACAACAGCAAGAGAAAACGAACGGAATGACAATACATATAACCACCAAACATTCCGCACCTTACTGTATAACATGACTCAGTGTTGACACGGAATTTATTGCATAACTGACACCAATCAAGACAGATGCGAGTATCTAAAAAGGGAGGTTGTTTGAGGGAGGTCCCTCATTAACGACTGCTACAGCATCATTACAGGATCGTTAAGGTTATTTGACGGGTATAGCACAGGCGCGATATCATCTTTACGGTCATGAATTATGCATATAAATGATTAGGGAGGTCTACGGAATCTGTGTTAAGGGACGCTCCATCCATCTCGACGCAAACCCATCTGATTATGGTGGGTGCAGCGGAGCACAGGTCTTTTTCGTTATTTGTTTGTTTGATTACCTGTCAGAGAGAGAGAGAGAGAGAGAGAGAGAGAGAGAGAGAGAGAGAGAGAGAGAGAGAGAGAGAGCTTTAATGTGGCAGATTTTAATCTCTTCGCCGTAGTACTAAATTCAGTTAGACTTATGAAATACAAGTTGTTATGGTATTAAGACTAAAACAGAGTGCTACTATCAATAAGCCGGCATGAGTTGCAACTTAGTAGGAATTTATGTGGTCCCTTTAATATGCTTAGAAACCTAATGGTTCATTTTATACTAGAGGGGCAATATAACTTCACATATTCATCTTGACTTTACTGCTATTTGCCATATGACAAAAAAATATCTATTGAGCGAACATTATTTTACAACAAATTGTTAACATATACTGAAAAGTTTCTCTCTCTCTCTCTCTCTCTCTCTCTCAGGTGTTCAGCCTGCTGTAACAATTCGCTGTATTTGCACTCGGCATCGTACTCACCAGGTGGTGCCATATTTATCTCCATCTCCTTCCTCCTGATGTAATAGTCGCACTGTTTACCCTCGTCATGGGGATACGACTCCCAAGGAGGAGTTTTCACTCTCGGTGGTAAAAGACACTCTTTTTAGACAATGTTTTTTTCATAGGTAATCGTGTAACACTGACGAGGGTAGGACGCAGAAATGTTCTCTAGAGAGACTGATTATTACAGAAGTTGTTATATGTGTGATAACAACGCTGTTGTTGAAAATCAAAAGTGTGCAGTTGTTTAGTTACTCGATGGGAAGGGGAATTGTCACTTTAACTGGTGTAAGTGACGTTATAAAATTGAACAACATAAGATTAGGTCTATCAAAATAAATAGATAATACTTTTATAGATTACTTTCTAGCTGTTTTATTTCCAGCAAAGGTTAAGTTTAAACTGCACAGTTTCAAGTACCCGCTAAAAGGAAAAATACAACCGATGAAAAAAAAACTGAAAAGCTTTACACGTCAAAGCGTTTTATAAGGCTGCAATCTGGATGAGCTATCCACCTACACAAGGGGATCTATCTCACCGCTGCAATTTAATGCTTTAAATCCCTAAAAGTAACTGACAGGGAAACTTATTAACATTTACGTAAGCGTGCCCAATCAAGGACACGAAAAGGAGTTAATAAAAGACGAGAGAGAGAGAGAGAGAGAGAGAGAGAGAGAGAGAGAGAGAGAGAGAAGATGGAGGAGCATTAGGAATTACAACTTCCCCGCTGTTTTGGCAAGGACTCCTACACCGATTCTCCCCACAGCGGTGGAATAGGAGCCGGGGAAAATTCCCCTCCAGGTCGCTCGACCTACGAGCCACGCGGCCAGGATGAAAGGTTCAGGAGAGACTTCGGCGAGACGTTGCCAGCTGTCGCCAGTCCTCGCTGGGCGTCTTCAAGCAGCCCTCAGACAACCCGGAGAGCCTGCTAACTACTTTCGTACCTGCTCGAGACGCATATAAATGCTACCTGCTGGGAGGAGCTACGCCGACTACCAAGGAAGATTAAAACCTTGTTTTTTCAACAGATCAGCATGCTGCTGACTGGGGCCAGACGCTGGGGAGGGAGCAGGATAACCACAAACTAATTTACTGTCAAAAATGGAAAGACTTGTTTTTGTTATTTATACAGAACTAGCTTTTGTTGCTTGGTTTACATGGACTTCGCTATTAAATGTGTAAGCAATGTTAAGAAATATGCTAAACACAAACAGAAAAACTTGTCTACATCGAGAGAATAAAATCCTTCAAAACGTTACCTACGGAAGGTATCACAGCTTAGCGACGTGACTCTGAGCTCATGCTCACCTATGAATGGGTACCGGTATCTGCTGAGGTCAAGAAGGGGACGTGGGGCTAGCAACTTCACCCCTTAAGACTAGATGAGAACCCAGAAGGCTGTACCCTTCTGTCGCCAACCCTACCAAAGGGGAAAAAGCGCATGGTGAGAAAATATAGGTATATACTCATATATATATATATATATATATATATATATATATATATATATATATATATATATATATATATTACACACATACATATATATATATATGTGTGTGTGTGTCTGGATGTATATACAAAGTTCGTTTGCATGCTGGCTCCTCTGTGCTTTTTAATTATGTGCACAAATTAAAAAAGCAAACTTCTGGACATATCTCGCTGCTTTATAATAATATAGCGTCCTGCCCAAACAATACAACAGCCAGACTGAAATCTCACTGTGATGTTGAAAGGGCATGTAAACACGATGTAAAACAACTCCTTCTAACATATGGGATAATTAGTCAGCATAAAACTCGCTGTTATGCTTCATTAGTGCAAACACTTGGATGCGTCTAAACAATGTAAATCCAATTAGGGGATTTTGGGATCAGAGTGTCGCAATAAATCCCTCTCCTGACAGCTGGGACAGAAAGCGCTTGGGATCCCAATATTTCTCTCGGTAGATGTCTTCCAAATCTCGACGTTGGCAAAGAAAATAATAAAAGAGATCTCTGAGTTGGAGGGAGGCCTCTCATCCCTCAGAGTCTGTCACTTGGAGTTACACCAGCTTAGAAAATCATCAAATAGGATGCTTAGGGTAATTATGAAAAATGTTTAAGTCAGAGGTTTAAAAACACGAGGAAAAAAACCTGAGGGTACTGTTTTTCAAAAATGTATATAACTACGATGGTTGTAGGTCTCTCGATGCTATAATAATTCCAGAGATCCAATCAAGGTTATGTAAAATACGACAAACAGATAAAAACCTATAAGCTCTATTCACATCAACGTAAAGGCAATGTGATAACTGGGAATAACCTGCTGAGTTGTTCAATGGTATCAATTCATGTAATTTTTAGAATGTGAAATTTTTTTTTTTTGTGGTTTCTAAGCAATCATGAGTCATTTCACCTCCTTACCACAATCTAACGGACTTTACCCAAATATTTTTCTTAGCCAAGGACTTTATCTAGCCATAACTTATGTACCCAAGGCAATGGCGTCCGGCACCTTTTCGTACCCAAATCCTTGTCTGAAAAGGTGCCCTTGACATTCTATGGGCTCACACTCTCACTGGTCTCACATTCGCGGCAATGCCTTTAATGTCGGAATAGGTCTTATTGTTTTTCTATATCCGACGTCTCATTTTCTCTGGAAATGACGTGAACAAAATGATTCCATTCCTCTCGTTACATACTTCGGAATACTAGGGAGTTCAGTGGTGTACTCTTCTTTGAGACCACATCCAAAACGTCTGGGAAAAGAAACTCCCCCTTTTTTTATCCATTAGGATCTTAATTAAATTTTGGACCAATACGAAACGTGTCTGGAATATTAGAACGATGGCTATCCAGGACATATTTATTTCATGGTAATTTCTATAAAGCGTCTAACCTTTCAGGATATAAGGGTGTACCTGAAATATCTAACCAATTCAAAGAAAAGAAAAAAGGGATTTCAGATTTCCCTCTTACACGTCTATCACCCAGTCATGGGAACGTACCTAAGGACTTTCACTATTATTTCCCGTCTCATTTTAAACACCTAATCACCACAGCAGAAAGATAGGATAAGAAATAATCTCTGGCGAAATTAGAGTTTCCTCTTTTTCTAGTCACATAATGGAACGATAGTTCAAG
This sequence comes from Macrobrachium rosenbergii, assembly GCF_040412425.1. NCBI lineage: Eukaryota > Metazoa > Arthropoda > Malacostraca > Decapoda > Palaemonidae > Macrobrachium > Macrobrachium rosenbergii. The sequence goes on along the minus strand of NC_089784.1, from coordinate 19,337,459 downwards.
TGAAAAGATGTTTACATCGTGACGTCATACTCCAGGAGAATGAAATCCACAGTAATAACATGCCTGTTTTACTATGAATTTCATTAACTTTTAGAGAACTTGTTTTGGTTGAATGTAAGGATTATTAACGAGCCTTACAATATAACACTACAAACCATAAACATTATTCTGCTCACCAGCCCTTTCACCCCTTCATGCGTCGCTCCTGGTTGAAAACATACGATGGTGTAAATTTCACAGTAGCTTTTGAGGAGCGCAGCTGACCTATCGCCTAGATGCGGGCCACAGCCTCCTGAATTAATCAGTGTTACGACTAAACACCGCATTTCACTGCAGGGTGAACGGTGTAATGGCAGTCGTGTGTCTCATGTTTATTTTTTCCTTTTTTTTATTTTCAGTCTGACAGAACCTTAATCCTCTCAACTAGCTCCAATTTACGAGGGGTAGAGGTGTATTGCCCGTCTTAATATCTCACGTTCTTTTCCTCTGATAAGCCTGAGATCTTAATTGGCCATCTAATTCCCTTGGTTGATATCTGCTACTACGCAACCCTGAATTAGTTGCTACTGGGTAAGTAAACATTTTCCCACCCATCCCCACCCCACCATCTTTCCAAATTCTCTTCCCCTACTCCCTCATTCTCTTGGAGATTATTTAGATTACCGGTTCACGCCAGAGGACAGCTACGCAATTTTAGTTCCACACGCACAAAATCTAATTTTGTTTTCATGGCTGGGCTTAATGTTTCCTTAAAATATCTTTTCTCGGCCGCATATTGTAACATCCCTACGCCTTCCCAACGGCAGCTATGTACACCATCCTTTCCATCCATCCACTGGATGGTACTTAACCAAATCAAATCGCACATAATCCTTAAGGCTTTGCCAAGTCGTGACTACGACTAGAAGCTTGATTTTTTCTTTGTGATCCACGATTTACGATTCGCTTCTTCCCACAGTTTTTATCCTGTAAATGTTATGTTTTCTATTCGGACTCTTGTCATGCAACACTCTGTACCTGTTTGATAAAAAAAGCTCATCTACTACTTTTGTAGATCTGTACCTTTCTTGTAGTAATTATTATATTATTTACGACAGGTTTAAGTTTAATAAAGTATAATCTCTCGCAAGACAAAACTCAAAATTCAAGTTTCTCTTACGAGGAAGTATCAAAGACCCTCATCAACGACCCCTTGGCATCCCTAATCTACCCTTGCCCTTATCCTCTCGCCCATGCCTTCTACAAGGGCACTTCTCCTGCTCATCCTCCCTCATTTCCTACTCGGTCCTGCTCAGCAGACATGAGCCTCTCCAGAAGCAGGCCGAATGAATGAGTGACGTACGGTCCGGGGATGTGACATACGGAGCATGGAGCATGGGCGGAGCTGTCGTCTTAACAGCCTCCCGTCAGTCGTCCTGGTAGACACTCCCTCGCTAAACACACACACACACCATAGGGCTAATCCCGCGCTCGGCCCACACACTCACTCGAAATCTTCTAAAAATCCTCCACACTCTCTGCCACCCATCCATCCGTCCATATTCCTGCTTATCAGGTCTTGCTGGAATGTCTAAAATGCTCTCTCTCTCTCTCTCTCTCTCTCTCTCTCCAAAGTAATGTGCAGCTTGCAACAGGCTTGTTTTGAAATATGACACCAAAAATTGGTGCTGCTACTACTATAAGTAATTAAGATAATAATATAATTCTGTATATCAAACAACGGCAACATAATCCCCAAAAAATAATGATAATTAAATAATGACACCAAGTAAACAGGGAAGGACATTATCTTGAGAGGCCATACATTACAGGACCTGACAAGACTTGGAAGTTTAACAAAGCCATCCTTTCCGTTCAGCCATAAACCACCATTTGAACCGAAGCCTGACAATAAGGCCACGAAATTCACTCTCTATTTTCCTACGTGTATATAGCATATGCCCACAAAAAATGGATAAAGGTGGGAAGAGGACGGGGGAGAGGAGGGTTACGACACGACACCCCCGTTCATTCCGAAGGAGGAGTAATATATCGCGAACAGTGAAGGGTTGAAGCTCTTGCGGTGGGGTAACATGGCGCCCCGCAGAGACGCGGGAGATAACATCTGACGCCGGGCTTTTGCAAAGCCATGAGCCCCGGCTGCAGAAGGCTTTGCCATTCAGTGTCAGGCTTCACGTTTCAAAACATTATAGATACTCATGACGCGCAGCTTATCCCCAAGAAGGGATAATCCGGACAAAAACCCGAAAGTTGAAAGATTTCATGATGAAATTCAAAAGGCAACGTCTTCATGACATGTGGAATCTGCCAGAGGTTCAGAAAAGTGATATTTGCTGTTAGAATTTCGTAGTTTATCTGCTGATATTTCGATAGCTGTGAGAGCTTGTATTTTTTCGTGTAATAAAAGACATCTCAGTTTTACCACATACAGATTATAAAACAAATTCCAAAGCTTGTCTGTAAAAGTGCTTCTCAGTCAAACCGCTTTGAGAAACAAACCAACCTGAGTATAAAACAGGTAAACTGACTTTAAGGTATGTAGGTAAATTTGCCAGTAGCATATCGTAGGACGTCAAATTCCACAGTTAGATAATTATCGCGTGAATCTGGTAACTATTACCCGGTAGTACCTCCAGGCAAGAGACCGATGGACAGCCTGGGCCAATTCTCAGCAGGGTGTCACCGATAAATCAAAACTCCCGAGCTCGGTCTATCACTCAAGCCTCAAGCTCCACCCGAAATAAATAAACAGGTAAGTGAAACACGCGCGCCCACGTATACCAGTATATATATATATATATATATATATATATATATATATATATATATATATATATATATATATATATATATATATATATATATATATATAATACACATGTGGATCTGTGTGCAACTTTCGTTCCTTCATTCTCGAATTGCAAAGATGTACTAAGATTGTAAATATGTAAAATAATTCTAACTTTCTTTTCTCTCTTTTTTTTATTTTCTGTTGTTTGATATATTTCACCACTGTACAAGCCATGAAGGTAATTTCCAGGATAAAATAGCGCAAAGCAATGCCTTCTCAAAGCTTATTATTATAGCACTTCACGAAATAGAAAAAAAAAAAACAAATTAACTGCTCCCTTGCCCGAGTCCCCACCTCACAAAAAAAGGAAAACATAATAAAAACTAAAGAATAGTAATCTCCCTGAGCTGTTACAAACACAAGGGCAGACAATCCCTCAGCGTGTATAAAATATCCGACGACATTCATCTCTTTTTCTCCCCGACCCTTAATTCTCTTCTTGCCCGTTTTGCGCTCCTCTTTGTAAAATGGCCGTCATGTTGACATCCTCTAGGATAATCAAGCTGGTAACTTATTACCGCGCAAGCTAATGCATGCGAGCAGCCAGTAATTATCCTATTCTGATGGCCGCTTCTCCCCAGTGATAATTGTTTGGTGGGAGACCAGTAATTGCCTGGTGCTCCTCCAGGCACGGCGCCACGGATGTGCGATCTTGGCAGCAAGCAGACGTGAAGACAATTGCGGAATAAACGAGGTTTTGTTCGAAGCGACTGGTGGAAGCTCGCAAAAACCTGGACATGTGTAACGCGTAGTTGTCGTGGTTTTAGTTTTCTGTAAATGAAAACTGTTGAGATGGCTATTTGTCTGTCCGTTCGCACTTTTTCTGTCCGCCCTCAGATCTTAAAAACTACTGAAGCCAGAGGGCTGCAAATGGGTAAGTTGATCATCCACCCTCCAATCATCAAACATACCAAATTGCAGCCTCTAGCCTCAGTAGTTTTTAGTTTATTTAAGGTTAAATTTAGCCATGACAGTGCGTCTGGGACCGCTATAAGTACCAGCAACACAGGCCGTGGCTGAAAGTTTCATGGACCGCGGCTGAGAGTTTCATGGACCGTGGGTCAGAGTTCATACAGCATTATACGCTGTACAGAAAACTTGATTGCGCCGAAGAAACTTCGGAGCATTTTTTACTTGTTTCGTTCGTGTGGCGTGAAACTGGGCAGGAATGCTACAACTTGGTTTTTTGGGGAAAAAATTAAAATTCTAAAAACAAGACGTTATTTTATCCAAAGGCTATTAAAAAACAACAGCAATGAAAATATACTGAAACACTAATAAAAGCTTGAAACTAAAAAATTCACGATATTAAATGTAAATAAAAGATTGACATTAAGAAATTCATATTACTAAATATTGTAAAAGTGTGAAAAGTAAATACAAGACTGACATTAAGAAATTCGTGAAACTAAATGCAAATAAAAGACTGACATTAAGAAACTCGTCATACTGAATAATGTAAAGACATGAAAAGTAAATAAGAGACTGACATTAAGAAATTCCTGGTACTATATATTGTAAAGACGTGAAAAGTAATGACAATATTGATATTAAGAAATTCGTGTTACTAAAAATCGTAAAAACGTTTAAATATAAGATTGACATTTAGGAACTCGTGATACTAAATATTGTGAAGACATCAAAAGTAAATAAAGGACAGACATTAAGAACTTTGCATACTAAACATGGTAAAGAAGTGGAAACTAACAGCCGATTGTCATTAAGATATTCAAGATGAAACACTTGTAATCTTAAGGTGATCTGATTTTACGACGATGATTTATGAACCATTCAGTCAAGCAACTTCAAATTCATATCTTTCTTCGACGCTAACGTTCTGGGAGTCCGTAAATTTGATCTAAACCGGTCAAGCCCACAGGGAAGGGAGTAGCAGCCTTACGTCTTCAAGAGCTACCCAACATACCTCGAATCTTTATTTTTCTCAAGAGCTACCCCACTCAATATACCCCGAATCTTTATTTTTCCTATCATTAAAATTCAGAAATAAAAGCTAATTTACTGCGGAAGGTAGAAAATGAGCGCAATAAGATTACATTACAGATAAGGCATACCAATCTCGTTCGTCAAGACGAGAGAAGAGAAGTGGCAAGATGATTATCTCATTCAAAATCATTTCTTCTCAAGCAGTTGCTTTTGTAAAGTCATGCTTTTGGGTTTTCTTGCACTTCATAAATAAAAATGGTTTAAATAGTAATGAATAGCCTCTCTCTCTCTCTCTCTCTCTCTCTGCAAGTTATGACATCGAACAACGTTGTTCAAGAAAACTATTGACTGAAATTGACACATCTTACTTTTCTGAATGTATTCATATTTCGAGTTCAGTCGGAATTTCTATATTTTATGCGAGAGAGAGAGAGAGAGAGAGAGAGAGAGAGAGAGAGAGAGAGAGAGAGAGAGAGAGAGAGAGAGAGAGAGCAACCAATTCTTAGCAATGCGTCTGACCATAAGCTGCGGGCATGTAAATGATGAATGAAATAAAAAAAATAGTGTGTAAAGGGCATGAACGGCAGCGATAAGAAAGAGCAAGAAAATAAAACAGCAAAAGAAGAATTCTCGGCCTAATTAACTGATCAATTTGTTTATGTAATCTGGCGTCCCCACCACCGTCCTGAAGTCAGGGCTTTTGGTCAGATTTTTTTTTTTAATAACCTCTCGTGATGTTGATACCAGAGGCTGACCAGTTCCAGACCAGTTCAAAGAGAAAAAATGGACTAGCTCTTAAGCGAATATTACTAAGTAATCAGCCTTTCATGTTAATGAATTCAGTATCTTCACTTAATTATATACGTATTCATAAGACATTAATGAATTTGTGCTTCCAAGGATCCCGTTATCAGTTCCAGCGAAAATCGTGGTTTAATATTTCTCAAAACACAGATGCTCTACTTAATAAAAGAAAAAAAAACCAATCGAAAACTAACGTATGGTGTCTTTTCACTTCTCTTTCCAAACCCAGAGTTTAAGACCCTACGCACCTACCATTAGTAAAACGAGCGAGAGAGAGGCCAAACCATTTGAAGGAAACAATGACTCGCCTGTTCCAGGGCTTTTTTTCCTTTTGGGGATCGGCTCTAATCCTGGAACCAATCAAGAGCTATTTAGTTCAGAAGAGGAATTATTATTGATCACTCCAATTCATGCGATTGCAACAGATGCGGATTTAAAATGAGGGACGGGCGAGGCAGCAGCATCCTCGTGAATCTTTTGCTCTCCTGGCCCGCTCTGTGGTGGTTGTGAATTTGAATGTTTATATCATCATGTGTATGACCTGTCCATAAGGGTTTTCACCTGAAGATTGAAAGAAAGAAGAAAAAAATATAAAAGAAATATATATTTATATTTATTTATATATATAATGTATGTATATATCTATACGTGTGTATATATACATATATACACATATATTTACACATACACACATACATTTACATACAAGTATATATACATGTATGCAAATATATATATATATATATATATATATATATATATATATATATATATATATATATATACAAATATATACATACATATATATATATATATATATATATATATATATATATATATATATATATATATATATATATATATATATATATATATATATATATAATATAAAAGAGAGGGGTTAAAATTATTGTCTTTGTCTCCTTTTATTATCATCACAGTCACAGGTGATATAAATTCTAAAGACTACCTCTCATAACACTTATCTTATATAAAGGATGTGTAATTAAAGACTGAAACGGCAAAAGCGTCTTCTTGTCAATTTGGCATCAACTTTGTCCGACCTTCATTCGTCACCCTATCAGTAAGGGATGTTGGATCTTTCCTAAAAAGTGACCCCCAGCAAAGTTCGGTTGTCGTCACCTAGGACTAATATTTCTGTTGGGGTCATTATCTTTATGATATTTTCAGTCTTTTGTTTATGTTTTTACGGTCAACCCCAAAGGGCTTGTACGAAACACGCCGCAAAGGTGGACACATACCGGGTTAAAACTCTTTGGGGTCAGTACCTAGGGAAGATCCGAGGTGTTAGCTATGACAGTTCTTAAATTTTCATATTAATTAAGAGTATGTCATCTGTGAATGGATATTCACCTCATAAAGATTTTAGCCTGAGTTGCAATTCCTTTTCAAATCAAAGCATGAAATTTTGTGGTATCATGCATGGTCAGAATTTTTCTGAATGAGTGAGTTGTCAAGTAAGGAAGTCTGATTTAATTTACGCAGGTCAGAACGGTCAAGACAGCTCTGTATCAGAGCACTATACGAATACCTAGCAAATGATGCTGTTTTGTCAAGTTGTAATTATGTACTTCTTTGCTTTCTGTGTTTCATATTATCTTCTTTAATTTCAAATCAAATGAACGCTGTACTCTTTGGAAGCTTGAATGTCGAGTAAATGGCCCCAGTAGGCCTCTTCCATGTAAGTAGGAATTAATTCCTGAATAATAATAATAATAATAATAATAATAATAATAATAATAATAATAATAATAATAATAATAATAATAATAATAATAATAATAATAATGTTGTAACATCAGCCCAGTGGTGACGATCATATTTCAGGTCATTTATCATGGAATTCCTAACACTCAAGAACAATACTGCAAAAAGTACTCTTTATATATAGCAGCTCTAAAGAGCAATATTCCAAGCAGTACTTTTTATAGCAGTATAAGTAGTAGCAAATGTTTTTGGTTGTAAATAACTTTTGGGGATTAGTGGGCAGGCTCGTTGCGCTTTATTCGTTCAAGCCTAAAACTGGTAGAAGAAAGTCCTTGTTCCACAAATATTTACTAGTCATCTACTTAAAAACTTCAGTAAATTCTTTACTTTAGCTAAAACGAATTCTTTGAAGCAGAAAAGCACAGGCAAATCCATCTGGTAAATTATGAACTTTTTTTTCCATCCTAAAATAAGCAGAAAAATGTGCAGGTATTGAAATGAGAAGCTTCATTTACAGCACTTTATTATTATTATATTGTTAGTCAGAAGATAAACCCCTATTCATTTGGAACAAGCGTACAAGGTCATCGACTCGAAATTCAAGCTTCCAAAATATATCGTGTTTTTCAAATAGGTTACAGTAGATAACAGGAAATACAGAAAGAAGAGATCAGATATTTGAAAATAAAAAAAGATAAATTAAGAAATAAATAGATAAAATAAAAATAAATCAGTAAAATACAAGTTGAACTGATTTCGGGAAATAATGCATTGCACCTTGCACTTAGAAAAAACCAGTGGAATCTGAAACCTGCACCAACACGAGTCATATAGTCGATATTCGAAGCTGGTTTCACTGAAACGAGTCTACATCTACCTACACCTCCCAGGGCGATTGTGGCAATAGGCCTATATATTGTGCTTGTAAATGATGTGGTGAATACCTTTTTTTAACTGCTTATCTATAAATACTTTAAAAACTTATATAAGGTTAATAACCATGAAGGTTATCGTAACATGACATGTTAGGGAGTTTTCCAAAAAGAGAATATAAACATTCCACAGATCTGACCCAAACTTTCCTAGGCCTATATATCAAGTAATCAGCTGCTAACGAACTTATCAATGGCCCCTTCGTTATGCCCGAACGGGCACTGACGATCATTTAGCAAAGTTAACAAGCAGAGGGATTCCTTCAACCTCGTCACGAAAGTTATCTATCACGATTAACAAGGATATAAGTTCCTCAGATCACCACCGGATTCCACCTTCCAGTTAACAGAGGAATTTCCTAAAATGACCCTGGAGATTCCTTCTGAAAATAATATGTTACAGATTATTACTAACTTACGGTATAACAATCAGTTTATATGCAAAGAAGGACAGCCATGAAATTCTGAATAAAAATTCGCATGAAAGAGGCCTTCTCTCCTCTCTCACTGTCCCCACACAAACATACACAGACACAAACACACACACAAAATGATGTATATGTATATATAAGTATATATACATAAATGTGTGTATATATATTCTCTGTGTGTAACAACAATAGTTTAAGCATAATAACATCCAACATTCACACTCAAATTCGCTCAACCTGTGGCCTACCTCTCTTACTTCTAGGATGATTCTTGCAGTCCCTACTAGGTTCGAGTCCTGCCGACTTGGCCCTCTCTTATATTACCAATATATTTAACGAAAAGGGTGCGCTAGCATATATATATATATAATAGGCCTCGATGCCATTTTGGTTCCCCTACATCATATTATTATATTTTGATTTTATGAACAGGATGAAAGAAATAAATAATGCTCAGCAGAAAATTAGCACGCACTAGCAGACACACACACACACACACACACAGAATTGGGTCCTATGACTCAATTACCCTTCATTTTCTATAAAGTAATTAATTAATCAAGTAAACAAATTGATAAAATATCTAAAAAAAAATATCTGATAAGTGCAGAACCCGATGTAATCAACCTGAGTAGATATCACCCTAATAGAATGGAAAAAAAAGCGAATATGTCCCCACTAATATTCCAGCGATAAACCCATTAATCAAACGGCGGATTCGAACAGCGACAATAGGTGGTGAATGATGACTCTCATTATTAATGAGGGGTGTTTAAGATTCAGTACCTGTTAATTATCCCGATATTTGGCTCTCATCTGAGGTTGATTGACTATGTTACCAATTCCCCTGCTTTTTCTTCTCTCTCTCTCTCTCTCTCTCTCTTTTTCGTTGATAGTAAAAAGTAAGATTGATTGAATATCATGCCCCCTCTCTCTCTCTCTCTCTCTCTCTCTCTCTCTCTCTCTCTCTCTCTCTCTCCCGTTGTTAGCAAAAATTAAGACTGACTGAGTAATCTCTCTCTCTCTCTCTCTCTCTCTCTCTCTCTCTCTCTCTCTCTCTCTTCTCTTCTCGCTAAGGCCCGAGTTCGACTCTCCGGCCGGCTAATGAAGAGTTAGAGGAATTTATTTCTGGTGATAGAAATTCATTTCTCGCTATAATGTGGTTCGGATTCCACAATAAGCTGTAGGTCCCGTTGCTAAGTAACCAATTGGTTCTTAACCACGTTAAATAAGTCTAATCCTTCGGGGCAGCCCTAGGAGAGTTGTTAATCAGCTCAGTGGTCTAGTAAAACTAAGGTATACTTAACTTTCTCTCTCTCTCTCTCTCTCTCTCTCTCTCTCTCTCTCTCTCTCTCTCTCTCTCTCTCTCGTTGTTAGCAAAAATTAAGACTGACTGCGTAATCTCTCTCTCTTTCTCTCTCTCATTGATAGGAAAAGTAAGACTGGTTGAATCTCTCTCTCTCTCTCTCTCTCTCTCTCTCTCTCTCTCTCTCCCTTTAATAGGAAAAAGTAAAACTGGTTGAAAATCATTCTCTCCCTCTCTTTCTCTTTTTCGTTGATAGGATAAAGCAAGAATGATCTCTCTCTCTCTCTCTCTCTCTCTCTCTCTCTCTCTCTCTCTCTCTCTCTCTCTCTCTCTCTGTGACGAGGAAGAGGAAGACGCAGACAGCAGAGCAATAATATGCAACTCGTTCGACATGTTGAGGAATTTCAACTCCTAATACGATATTCAGATGATGATGCCGATTAAATTGTCCCACAACTCACAAAAATGGCCGTTGTCCGTTCGTTTGATTTCACTTAGTTTGCGTTTACATACATACGAATATATATGCATATGTATGTATGTAATATATAGATTATATATATTATATAAATATAATATATATATATATACACAAATGCACACACATATATTTATATATATATATATATATATATATATATATATATATATATATATGTATGTATATGTATATGTATATAAACCAGTATCAGTATCCACAGGTCTTTTTACGCATAGCAGAAAGAACTCCCGGCAAATATTATTCAGTCAATATTAGCAAACAATGCTTCCCTCAAATGTTCCTAAAATTATTCTACTGACTGCTCCTGTCTCGCCAGATGTCTGACTCCTAAGCACGATTTATATCAAAACGGATCAGATTACTGAGACAAGATGCAGATGAAGTGAGATTTGCGCAAGAAAGCCACAGCATCCGGTCGGATTTTCTAAAAGTCTCAAAAACTTTTAGAAATCTTGTAACATTTGGTATTAATAACACTGAATAAAAGAGAGAGATGACGTTGCAATGTCAATATTATTATCTACGACTGACAACCGTTATTCATAATCATGTAATTCGAAGTTAATATCACATCTTACCATGATAGCTGTACTGAATAAGCAACGATGTGTACTAATAGATTCAATTAAGACGATGAACACATAAGTGGTAAAGTGATGAAGAGTAACTCCTACAAGAAGAGGTGAGAGAGAGAGAGAGAGAGAGAGAGAGAGAGAGAGAGAGAGAGAGAGAGAGAAAACAACAATCCATTAATTTTAAAGATACATTAAGATTAGGAAAACTATTTTGATGAGATAGGAAATCTTTCTTACCCACATTTACCTTACGGCATCTCCTGTAATTCTTGTGCCAAAGAAACATAACAGTTTCATTAAAAGATGGTCGTCCACAAAACCATCAAGCGTTAAAACCTTTTCACAATGCAATATTCGTTGTACGACTCATAACCCCTTTTTACTTGGTGACTATTATCATGAGAATCGATTCTGTTATCATTATCATGATTAGCCTCTAAAATGTCAGTTGTATTAGAGGAATTAGTGGTAGGAGCAGAGTCTTATTTCTTTTTATTTTTTTATTTAATCTTTTTTTTACATACCATAAGAAGAAGAAGAACCCGTCCCCCTAATTTCTTTTTTGGTACGGGGCCACAAGTTACATGTGAAAAAAAAATTCAGCTTAACCAGACCACTGTAATTAAGAATGAAGAAAAGGTTAAAGAAAGGAAGACAAAAAGTAGAGGGAGAAGACTCCACTAAATATGTGGGGCGTATTCAGCCGTCTAATCAATTTTCTGAGTGTCTGAACGTGGCAAAGTCTATACTGTGTAGATCCCACCAAATCCTGCCGTGCAAACAGCGGCCTGTTGCACTAGCTGGTCAGTCTCTCTCTCTCTCTCTCTCTCTCTCTCTCTCTCTAAATGGGTACTGACGCCACACCAAAGACTTCGACTGGTTGCTTCACACCCTTTGAAAACCATAGTGAGTGAAAAGAGATATTCCACTAAGGTCATGTACGGGTATTTCTAACAGTCATATTGAACTCTTATATTCGTCTGTGTTCTCTCGCACTTTCTGGATACGCTTTCCACTAAAATCCTCAAATCCAAACGGGAAATAAATAAAGAGGTCCTTCCTCTCTTGGTGGGATAACTTCGAATCATACCAAGGAAGGAAGGGCTCCTTCAATGATTTCCCCACGGGCTTGGAGGCGTTCAGACGAAAAAGCATGAAAATAGTATGAGGAACTACAGAAGCTGAGAGTCTCGTGAAGATAAAATAAAATTAAGTCATTTTCATCGTTTCTATAAAATGCGTTGCAGCTAACGAGTAAATGCTAATTATTACTTTAATAACAAGTCACCCCTCATCATCAAAGCCATGATTTTTCTTCCTTTTATTTATATATACAAAGTTATTTCAAGCACAAATTCTGTTTCCGAGTTCAGTGGGCAGTGACGCAGTTCTCCAGAGATTATTTACACACAAATTAAGATGACCAAAACAGATTGTTTTTGAACTGCAAAGCGAGAGATGGCTTTGTCTATCATTCATCTGAATTGTGGAATTAATATCCAATTATCTATTCACTGCCCAGTCACAGGACTTCTGTCAAATGCCTGCTAGTTATCGCACCTTATGGACCATAGCACATATCACCTGAAGTATTTTTCCCATGAATAAAAAAATCTGCTGATCACATTCACCAGACCTACGGAAATATAACAGATACTAGCGAACATTTAACGTCTCGATTTCCTTTCGTTTATGGATACGATTCCAACGCAAATGGTCTGAATAACATTATAGGACTGAATGGAGACTTGTCCCTTTTCCGCTTGTAGCATCGAATCCATGCCAAGGAGAGAAATACTTTCAGATCTCTAACTTCACCAGGATGCAATGTATAATTCCCGCTTATCTACACGCATATCTTCAGCATTTCGCTAACTTTGAGAGAGAGAGAGAGAGAGAGAGAGAGAGAGAGAGAGAGAGAGAGAGAGAGAGAGAGAGTAACAACCTCACATGATGGGACTAAAATAAGAGAGAGAGAGAGAGAGAGAGAGAGAGAGAGAGAGAGAGAGAGAGAGAGAGAGAGAATGTAATAACCTCTCATGATGGGACTACAATGAGAGAGAGAGAGAGAGAGAGAGAGAGAGAGAGAGAGAGAGAGAGAGAGAGAGAGAGAGTGTGTAACAACCTCACATGATGCAACTAAAAAGAGAGAGAGAGAGAGAGAGAGAGAGAGAGAGAGAGAGAGAGAGAGAGAGAGAGAGAGAGAGAGAGAGACTAAAATGAGAGGGAGAGAGACAGAGAGAGAGAGAAAGCAACAACATCACATGATGTGTCTAAAATGAGAGAGAGAAAAGAGAGAGAGAGAGAGAGAGAGAGAGAGAGAGAGAGAGAGAGAGAGAGAATGTAATAACCTCTCATGATGTGACTAAAAGAGAGAGAGAGAGAGAGAGAGAGAGAGAGAGAGAGAGAGAGAGAGAGAGAGAGAGAGAGAGAAAGTAAGCATTACAAATCACCTTTATCATCAGTCCCTTCCCCTCTCCAACATACATTGGAATATTTGCAGAATATACTCCTCCAACTACGAGCGCATGCGCCATCTGTCCTTCCTCCGCGAAGAGAGGCGAAAAAGAAGGCGGTAAAATTTTTAATGGGCAATAGAGAGCCCACTTTATGATCCGGGGTCCCTAAAATACAGTCACTTCCACACCTGATAACCTTGAGAACTCTCGGGATAACGGGTGATTTATTACTTGGTCTTCATATTTCACAGTTTGCCCTCTTTAGCTCGTTGTAGGACGATGTACGCCATTACTATATATAAAAAAACGTCCTTTAGGGTAAATGGAGAATGAATGACTTACTTCTCGTTGAGTAAGAATAAGGTGGAATCGGTAATGAACTTGAATTAGGAAATTATGTGGAACAAGTATGATTTATATACAGCAGTCTTTCTTAGAATAAGTTACATCAAGGAAAAACTTTGGAACAAGTGATAAATCTGAATTTTAAGATATTATGGAACGAGTAATGAATTAGCTTTGAACAATCTTTTTCAGAAAAAGTAATACAGTTGCGCTGAAGAAAAACTTTTGTATTTAAAGAAAAACTTTTGTAACAAGTGATAAACTTGCAATACCATTTAAAAATTCGTAAAAAACGCTATAGTTAAATGGTGAACCATTTACTTATAAAAAAACATAATGCTTAAACGGGTTAAGTAAATGAGCTTTTCACATGGATATCGCAAAGGTATAAGGTCAACCGAAAGCTGTACAAGGAGCAAATAAATAAATAAATAAATAAATAAATAAATAAATAAATAATTAAATTAATTAATTAATTAATTAATTAATAACCATAATTTATGGCACTTCATGCAATATTTTGCAACTTAACCATCATTTATGGCACTTCATGCAATATTTTGCAACTTAACCATCATTTATGGCACTTCATGCAATATTTTGCAACTTAACCATCATTTATGGCACTTCATGCAATATTTTGCAACTTAACCATCATTTATGGCACTTCATGCAATATTTTGCAACTTAACCATCATTTATGGCACTTCATGCAATATTTTGCAACTTAACCATCATTTGTGGCACTTCATGCAATATTTTGCAACTTAACCATCATGTATGACACTTCATGCAATAGTTTGCAACTTAACCATCATTTATGGCACTTCATGCAATATTTTGCAACTTGACCATCATTTGTGGCACTTCATGCAATATTTTGCAACTTAACCATCATGAATGACACTTCATGCAATAGTTTGCAACTTTTTTCTATTTCAGTGGTGTTCAACTGCTTCTTGCTTATTTCTTTGTGTTTCCTTGTTTTATTTATAATTTATTCAGATTCTATAGTAAAAATTATTGCTAATGTATGGTTCAGTATGTAATCGGAAACTTTTTCCAATAAGTTTGAGAATGAATTGCAAAGGAGGCGAAACATTACCGAACCAAAAGGGTAGGGAGTTCTTTAAGCATTTAAATGCATCATCGTATTAAGATTACTAGGTGATACTTCAATAATAATAATAATAATAATAATAATAATAATAATAATAATAATAATTATTATTATTATTATTATTATTATTATTATTATTATTTATTAAGAACACGACGAAAAAAAAAGAAGAGAGAAAAGTCCAAAACTCCTCAAAATAAATAAAAAACAAGGTGAAGCAATACATTCGTCCTGCCGCCACCCGCTTATAAATCAAGCGGAGGAAAAATCGACAAAGCAATAAGGCTCCTAAACGCACACCTACTAACATAGGCAAATAACGCCTTGCGACGTGTCGTAACCCGGCCGAAAGCTGTGATTAGGTCCTGACAACCGTCTCCTGCGTCTTCCAGGTAAGAGATGGCCGGTTTGGGGCGCCGATAAGCATAGGCTGTGTGAAATAGCGAGGACATTCGTCATTCCCCCCCACCGATTAAATCCAGCAGGAAAGCAAATATTTATTTGCCGTAAATATACGTTAGAAGGATCGGATAAGTTGGCGATTATTTATTTGCATCTTTCTTCTCGGGATTTCGTCGGCTCGCGTCTGATTCAACATTTTTTTATATATATATATTTTAAAACTCTTTTAAATATACATTAAATGTTCCATGTTACTATTTTTGTCAAATCTTCGCTGCTGATCTGTAAATACTATATTATTTCATTTCTGCATTTATGAATAACACCTTTTGAATAAAAATCTAACAAAAACTATATGTAAAACTTTTCCGAAGATGTATTCTCGCAAACTGAAGGAAAAGAAAGGGGAATCTGATAAAAAGGTACATAAGAAAATATGACCGTAACAAAACTTTCCCACGAGACAGTGGTTCATAACTTATTAGGTGAACATAACAAAGCCTCAATAACTTTTTTGAATACCTGAGAAATTTTGTGTGTGAGAGAGAGAGAGAGAGAGAGAGAGAGAGAGAGAGAGAGAGAGAGAGAGAGAGAGAGAGAGTCTATACACGAATCTGATACAGAGCAAATATCAGCCTGAGATACAGCAAATGCGTCGAGCAAAAAAAAAAAAAAAAAAAAAAAAATTTTGGAATTGAGGAAAATTACGGTCCTTATCCAAGTGATGTAAATTTTATGTCGGTTTAAAACTTGGAAAGGAACTACGTAATAACCAAGTGAATTTCAATTATTCTAGATCACTTTATATCTAAAACAAGAGGAATTATGTAACATATCTACGGAAGCAACATATTTTGACATATGAATTTATAATAATATACAAATAAAGGAAAGGAATAAAATCACGACAAGAAAAGAAAACTAGCAACATTTAGTCTTCCTTTTACCATATTATCCAATTCTGCCTTCCCCTAGTTCCAGAGCCTATCGGTAAGCCACCTTTCTACAGGCATCGTAAAAATCAAGCGCTTATTTCACGAAAGGGCCACATAAAAAACCATCGATGGCATTGTCCACACTTGTAAAGGAACAGCCGCATTCTTCAGTCCACGCTTATTATAACGTATAGGCCGTGGCCCAGCTTCCCCATTCAGCCCTGATTTCGAGCCTTGATAATTCTCATTCAGCGTCCTGAAGAGCGTACAATGGTGTGAACACTCTCAAGTAGACCCGGGGAGGCAATTCGAGACCTTAATGATCTTTCTAAAATACTTTTTTTAAGGACCTAATAAGGGCTGTCGGCCCTTACGCCCACAGACTGCCAATTCAGGTCCATTTTGTCATAAAATCCAAAACGCCATCTCAAGGTAATTTATAACGCCGTAAAGGAGTTTCCCAAGGATTTTCTACAATTTCCTTCTTTCACAAGGATT
Source organism: Macrobrachium rosenbergii (assembly GCF_040412425.1). Classification (NCBI taxonomy): domain Eukaryota; kingdom Metazoa; phylum Arthropoda; class Malacostraca; order Decapoda; family Palaemonidae; genus Macrobrachium; species Macrobrachium rosenbergii. The sequence goes on along the minus strand of NC_089784.1, from coordinate 19,320,627 downwards.
CCAATAACTCTCGGAAATGTTAATTGGGTCTCTTAGAGAATTTCTACTTAAAATTACTGTTCACTAGAGGTTTCAGAACCACTTCCTTCTATATAGCATTCTGACTCTAAGGCACCAACCCAGGTTAGGGAGAGTTATACAGCTTGGGAAAGAAAATCATATTAGGTTAATCTACTGACCAAAAGCTACTATGAATAAATAAACATGTAACATACGACACTCCAACTTGGTATATTCCTACAAAATGGCAATCATTCTAGGGTACAACAACTATTTTGCTTCCCAAGTGACTAGCTGGTTGTGCATTGCAAGCAGATGGAGCAGTAATGCTGAATGATGGATAACGCTAACAAATGAAATAGTCTAGTAACCTTATATATATATATATATATATATATATATATATATATATATATATATATATATATATATATATATATATATATATATATATGATATATACATGTATATAGATATATATATTCTATATATAATATATATACAGTATATATATATATATATATATATATATATATATATATATATATATATATATATATATAAATTGCTGAGAACTGGGAGGCTTTTCCTTTCTGGCAGTTCCTCATTGGACGGGTGAGTATCGTTCTCAGCTAGCACTCTGCTACTCCCGCGTTCGAATCTCCGGGATTCCACAATAAGCTGTAGGTCCCGTTGCTAGGTAACCAATTGGTTCGTAGCCACGTAAAATAAATCTAATCCTTCGGGCCAACCCTAGGAGAGCTGTTAATCAGCTCAGTGGTCTGGTTCAACTAAGATATACTTAACTTTTTTTTTCCTTTTCTGGCGCCATCCCCTTGAACAGTACAAATGCTTGCAGCTCATTTTTTACCTTCAAAAATAAGAACACATTTGTGTATTAATGGCAAAACAATCATAAATAGCCACGATTTACAAAATTAGCGATTAGCTATTATGGTGAAGATGACTAACAAGAAAACTAACAACTACAACTAGATGCAGTAATTTTATAAATTTAAAACGTTGGCTGTTTCAGTTATCTATCTTTAATCTGTATGAATCTTTCATGAAACTTCTTCTGAAACAAAAACATAAGTAAACTTTAATATATTAACACACACACACACACACACACACACACACACATATATATATATATATATATATATATATATATATATATATATATATATATATATATATATATATATATATATAAAACATTGATACACACACATATGTATGCATATATATATAAATATATATATATATATATATATATATATATATATATATTATTCTTAATTGCACAAAAAAGCATGACACATCAAAAACGCTTTTATAGGTAAAAAAGTAAAATATAAACTAAGAGCAATAAGAACAAAACAGGACGTAATAAATATGAACATAAGAGTAAAGAAGTAAAAAAAAAAAAGCCACTCGTCTTCACGCCCATTTGCCAAAGGAGCAAGCAGTAAATCTTTTCGGAGTTCTAACACTTTTAAAGAAGTAACATGACAATTCTCGAGCCGTGCAAATGCTGCCGGAACACAAAAACGGGGTTGGGGTCGAAAGACAGAAACGCAGGACGTTTGCAAGTCCCGAGATAGGTCATAAATCGTCGGGAAAAAAGGGCATCATTCACCAACAGAAAAATCTCCGTCAGTGTAAGATACGGCTCTCCTTCACGCACGGGACGCTGCTGTCTCCTACTTTGTGATCTGTTGAACGCTTCCGTCTTCATTCGTATTATATTCTTGCTGTAAAAATCAAAGAACGTTTCGACTCATTACATCTTAAAGAACAAACGTGACAACTGATTAACGTTCAGTAGTTTTCATCTTTACCAATCATGTTCCAACTCAACTTATATACTTAAATTTTGGACAATCAGTTTAAGGGCAACATTGTTGCGATATTTTCAGTTCACGAGCTAAATATGTATGCATATCAATAGTTACAGATTAGGAGGATATTTAACAGCAAATGATATTACAAAAATAATTAACTAGGATATAATAAGACGGAAAGCAAAGAAACCACAAGATTTATGTTAATATTTTTAGGGATATATTTAATATTTTTAGGGATATATAAGAGAAGAAAACCGCACGATAATACTAAGAGTTTTACGGATATTTAAAAGAAAACTTACAGGTTTGGAACGAGAATGCTCTAGTGCAAAAAAAAAAAAAAAAAAAAAAACACTAAAATAAGGAAATCACATCCCATCTTTTTCACCCAGTTTATCTTAGCTATAATATATTTTTCGTTTTTTTTTTTTATCTCACTCTCCTTTCTATTTTATTTACGACAAAAAAAGGCCCTAAATCACTCAAATGCTAGCGGGGTTTGTACCAAAATACTCAAGTTACTACTAATACTTTGAAACATCCCTAGAATTTAAAAGCTGTCGGACATGAATTTCAACTACGGTGCATAACTTCAAAGGAGTTTCATTTTCATAAAGGTATCATAGAAAAGTACCATCTTATCGTACATAACTTGTTTAACAGATAAAGAAAAGATTCTTCATTCTTCTCTCAAGCTGTCGTTTGATTTTTAAATTCCGCGATATCACCTGTTTATATTTGATTTGTACATTTTGTCTAACACCTGAAGGGTCCACTGTATAAACTTCAAAAAAGTAAGATATAATTTTAGCAAAGGCAAATTAACTATGCGCCTTGAAGAGATCGTAATGAACTAGAGAAATTGTAAAGGGGATTTCATGAGCGTTAAATTACGACTTAACAATCACCAATAACTATTCCTGAAGAAGAAAAATTTTAAAAATCTATAACCGTATACTTTAGTGCGTGCAGGTTGTCCTCATACACAGGAATTATTCCTTCAAAATTAAACTTAAGAGGAGAAAATGGGTGCCAAGGGAATTATTTCGTTCAAAGTTCGACATACACATTAAAAAAAAAAAACTTGGAAGATCTACCTGGATGAATAATAAGCTTCCTGAAAAAAGCACAAATCACTGCAGCCCATTTGATCAGATTTTTTTTTTTACAACTTAAATTTATTTTTCCTAGACTTACGTCGTCCAGATTTCTTCGTAAGAATAGATCTCAAAGTACATTGTTTCTAGTTTGGTTAACTTTAATCATATTGGTATATTCCGTTTTCCCGGAGGCTATTCGATCAAAACTTGCTGGGAATGTTTGATTCTTGGAAAGGCTAAACTACAGAAGCTGAACGGAACTAGCATCTAAAGAATTTTCATGTGAGAATTGTGTATTCAGAAAAACATCTGTGCACACATTTGAAAATAAAGTTCAATTCATGACGTGATAAGGTATTACCTTATCACGTCATAAATTGTAATATATATCTTGAGAGATTATAAATTACGAAGATCACAGTAGAAAGAAACATGAATTTATCACCGCAGCTTCACCCAGATCAATTACAGCCTTTAATCAAATCATCTTCTAAAATGGCATTTCATTCACCCAAAAGTGGCTCTAAATACCAATTTAGAGGAAAGTAGTTTTATGGCTTGATGGTTTCACTTCTAAATACCAATTAACAGGAGGGCAGCTCTACCACACGAGATCCTATGCTATAAGAGAGTCCGATGATTTGATGAGAATACGTGATGATGGTTGGTGATGAGGGATGACAACAGTGTAAGTAATGGATACAAATCGCCCTGTTTTGATGGCGGCAATAGATACACAAGGAGAAACTAATGGTTTTGTTCGCTATGAAAGAGGATCAGGGTCTCGGACCTGATTATTATTGCATGGATCTCCCTCTCCCGATAAGATCTTCTCATGGCCGTGGACGACCCAAAGTTAGGACCCTGTCTCAAACTAGTTCAAAATACGTTTCGTAAAAAAAAAAAAAAAAAAAAAAATCAGTTCGTAATACTAGAAGTTTCGGAAACTGATTCTCACTATCGTCACCTACATTACCATTACTGTTATTATGGCTCCCTAGAGCTGGGTGGTCGTGGTGTGCACGTAATTCATGTCATGTAACACGCCTTTCCTAGGCACACCCCCTCCACCTCCCTTCAACACAACAGCCTTATGTGTCTCCCGATGCATAAAGCTTACGCTTCTATTTAATTTGCATTGGTGTGTGTGTGTGCATTTTCTTCTTCTGCATGACAGAACGATTCAATAAACTCCATACAAGAAGCCTCACTCCCAAATGAAGAGCAATAAATGCAAAGCGCAATCGGACGATCTGGCGCCTAGTGTTAGGTTCGTTTACCAAAGATGGCTATCCTTGCTGGACTTCAAGCCAACGCTAACTTAGCTAATGAGTGGCGCCTCCGCGGTTAATTTGTATTACTGCAAAACAGCCAAATCAAATCACTGTCGGTCTCCCCACTCGTAAAGAACTCGCAGGGACGCGCTCTGCATCCCATCGCTCCCTCCTGCCTTAGCTTCTCTCTCTCTGTCGCTCTCACCTACTCGGTGCGACTTTCATCCAAGGAGCAGCATCAGCAGCAGCAGCAGCAGCAGCAGAAGCTTCCACCGCGTCAGCCGCTCCGAATGAAGGACGGCGAAGATGACGCCCTGGATACCCGAATAACAACTGACGGTGTAGCCCCCAACATCCCTGCTATCTCCGTAACGGCTGTACTTTATGGCCTACACTCATAAAACTACTTAGCATGGGCGATAACAGTAACCGCTGACGGTGAAAAGAGCAAACTGCACACGCGACGTTTATTATGGAACCTGCAATGTTTCAGGGGCAAATGAGCACTAGAAAATGCTAAGCATTTGTGGATCAGCAATGGACACGTGTCAACTGGGGACAGGAGAAAAACACAACATTCACAATAACCTAAACAACGTCATGTTTTCTTCCACAAGTTGAATATTCTTCTTCTACGAGACAATAAAAGCAGTAGTTTAGATATGGAAATGATGTCAGCTACGTAAATTTAAAAGAGAAACTGTGTTTAATGCACGAGCACAAGTTAAGAAAATGGCCTTGCTAAATAGCAAGTATCACATTCCATCCGATAATCTTTTTCTACATGTGTAGGAGGAAAGTAAACATTTGACACGAGGGGGATGAGACAAAATGTCAAAAATGCAACCTAGACGAAAAAAAAAATCCACGAAAGCTGACCATCAAAAGTAGAAGTACCAAGCTGAACGTAACCCAAGAAGATCCTGGATATCCCTTGTTTATTTTCTTCTTTGAATCTTAATCAGGTAATTGCAGTCCCACCCGCAAGACGAAGTACTCGGTGACGTAGGACAAAATCCCCCTGATCCCTGCGTAGCGCTAAATGACGTCAAAGTAAGCGTTGTTGAGTTTTTTTTGACAGGTTAGAATAATCTTCAAGCAAAAAGGGTGCCTGGGGGTATCTCTGAGTTACTGGTTCCTTTACCCAGAAAGGAATGGTCCTACATTTTGTCCTCATATGTTAGGAGGCAATAATATCAACTTTACACTTAGGAGAAAATATTAACTTCAAATTTAACATTTGGTGAAGATTCTCAAGTTCAACAGAATGATTTGATGATAGTTTGATTAAATCTTACATCGCGTCTAACGGAAACTTTGTAGTCCTTACAAAACAAGGCCTATGTCACAAGCATGAATAATAGTTTTGAAAATTAATGTTGGGATTATACATTAATCTAAGCATTCCGCTTCAAGCATTTTTCTTAGACATCTGAGTTTTCTTAATGTATATCAAAAACATTGTTCCCTGTTCCATAGAGTCCAACAAAGCCTCTTCGTTTTTTCTCTAGTCTAACTTCGTTCCAACCAGGGACTATCCTCACAGAGAGAGATCTACCTCATTCCGGACAGGAGCAGATGAAGAGACAACGCTAACGAAGTAGACAGACATAGAGAGAGATTTCAGATAACCAAATGAGAGAACGGAACGAAAATGGCTACTTTAGCCCTAAGAGGTGCAAAATGAGAGAGAGAGAGAGAGAGAGAGAGAGAGAGAGAGAGAGAGAGAGAGAGAGAGAGGAAATATCATCTAGCAAATGAAAGCTCTATTCATGAGTTCCTCTCAAAATTGATGAAGCTGATTCTGCGGATTGGGGATGAAGTTGGCTCACGCCCACGGCCGCCTCACGGGCTGACATGTTTATGGTTCTGCTGCTAATCCTCGTGTGAAAGACATGAAACTGAGACACATGGGCGTCTTTAGCAGGAAGTCCAAATTCAAAAGAACTTATATTTGGAACTGGAACGAGATTAGAATGGATAGGGGGAGGTGAAAGATGTTTTCGGTAGGTGGTGTCTGTGGTACGACCCAATCATAAACACAGAGGAACAACGACCGACGACTTTTAAATAAAAGACACAAAACAACTCTCAAATATAGATTTTTGATAGAGTGGCGATTTATCATCATGTAAAAAGGCTCCTAAAAACGACACAAAGCAACTTGCACTATAGGTAAGAGAAACAGTGGTTTTGCTTCTACGGCACAGTATATGGACTGTATCCTAGCGATTTTAGATAGAATAAGATTTATTTTCACGATAAACAAAGCTCGTAGTTATAAATAAATGCATAGTATCGAGATACCTTAGTAGGAATATAAATCCTTAAGACCTTGGTACTAAAATTAGCTTTCATTATTTACTGTTTCATTATAAACCTTTTTACATACAGAGGAAATCAAATGAAAAAAAAGCCTCTCCTTGGTGTTTGAAAATAACCTCTGCACCATACAAGCTTTTGATTTAAGCAAAATAGACCAGGCTCGTTCTCCTCGGATATTTTGAGAATTCCAATTAGCTGCACTCAAAAGGTTTCCAAACCATTTGAAAAGACTCGAGCAAGTTTCCTGTATTCCGTCTTTCGAATTCTTCCTAAAATCAAACGGCGAGAGTTATCGCTAGTGAGAGAACGCCATTGTCAGAATAAGAATGGTATACGGTAAATGGATGGCATTTAATCATGTTCCCTGAAAACTTCAGAAAAATAATGACAAATGCTGAAGCAGAACAATCAAAACCCTCACCCTCCAGATTTTTTTTTTTTTTTTTTCTAAACAGACATAACAACACGAGTTATCGACAAAAGCCTAAAATCCTGATAAAATCCAGAATCACATTAGGAAGTTAGATCTAATCATGAGATATATTCGTTACAAGATCATGTTCAACGTCAGCTTACCATCCGGAGGTACTGCCAAAGACACTAAAGATGAGGGTCAAAGGTAGCGGACCAGAGCTAAAGTACAATTATGCCATTCGGTCATTATGTTTACGTTTTCAGCTTTTGATATTATTACGACAACATCCGCAACCACTGTGAAAATGTAGTACCCTGAAGGACGAAGTTATAATTATGAGAAAACCAAATTTTTTATCTCTTAGCTTATAACATTAAGATTGCATTTGAGAGAGAGAGAGAGAGAGAGAGAGAGAGAGAGAGAGAGAGAGAGAGAGAGAGAGAGAGAGAGAGCCAAATCATAATCAAATCAAATAAAAAACATTATTTCTATTTTACAATGGGTATTCTACATGCCATAATTTGAAGATATATACAACGTCCACTGACTTACAAAGATACCAGATACACATTTATACCATAATGTCAAACCCACAAAAGAATAATTGTAATTAAAATAATTTTTAAAAGGCTAAAAAAAAATCATAAAAATCAACGGTTTTAAAATAAAAATCGTTGAGAAAGCATTTTAAAATAACAGATTACTGAGACTCATAAAACAGTAAAATGATGTATTTGCTACGTGAAATACCTTAAGCATGGTAGTGAAGATGCGAACGACATGAGTGTTGATATAGCGCTGGTATACGATGCAAACCAAATATGATTAGTAAATGACATTAGTTGTTTATGATAGAAGGGGATTTGACGTTTTACTATGAATATGAGGTCTCATAATTTTATGAAAAAAATAGTTCATGTTGCTTGACTAGCAAAACTCTCTTGCCAGCAACATCAGTCATACTAAATACACCCTAAATTTGCCAGGTGTTGTTGTTATCATAAGTGCAAGGTATGCTTCACAAGCAAAACTTACAACATCCAGTAATGAAAAATACAAAATGATTCAATTACTGACAAATTATAGCTCCCTAGAATGTCTCATCAAGTCAAACACGCATAGCTCGCCCTTCCCTAAGGGAAACTTCAAATGAGAACTTAAAATCTAAAAAAAAATGAACACAAAAGTTTTAAAGTAATAAGCGAGATGAATGTTAAAAGCACTTACAGACAATGTAAAAACTTGAAGGATAGTACATAACTTAAATAGATCGACCTGACACCAAATTGGCTTTATCTTCAGTAGTTAAGATCAATAATTAAGGCTGACTTAAAATGCAAACACGCTTTCAGAATGAAATCACACCCAATAAAAGCACAACATATATATACGAGTATATATATATATATATATATATATATATATATATATATATATATATATATATATATATATATGTGTGTGTGTGTGTGTGTGTGTGTGTGTGCACATAATTATTTTTGTAACTTACATAGTAAAACTGCAAACAAAAACTTTCGACCACGGCTCTGAAACACTTGAGAGGTGGCTATTATTAGGTGCCTGTTTATTTCCCTGTACTATTATTTATCTTCAAGAAAAAATTATTTTAATCTCTTTTTGAAAACCTTGATTGAAGGTGCAGTCTTAATATTAGTTAGGATGTTGGTCCAGACCCTTGTCGCCTTAATCGATATTGCTTTAGCTCTCATTTCAGTTGAGAGAGAGAGAGAGAGAGAGAGAGAGAGAGAGAGAGAGAGAGAGAGAGAGAGAGAGAGAGAGAGAATTGTTCACCAACTATTTCTACTTACATACACATGCACAAAGAGAAAGAGAGCTTATGAAACCATTAACCAGTTGCACATAACTGGTTAGCAGTATGTAAGTACAAATAAAAATACAATTCCCAAACTGTTAACCAGCTATGCGCAATCACACATTTCAGCCAGGCATAAAAAGTCCCCTCGTAGACCCGCCGCCTCTTTCCAAAAAAGCCAAAATGGTAAAGTGCTTTGGCCTTGCAAGCAAAACGAGCGGTTTGCATCTTCCTGTGTATCTCGCATGCATCTTGTTGCATACCCGTCTGTCGTCTGGCCGGCGACGGAGGTCGAGCGGAATATTCTCCGAGTGTCTTGGAATCACTTTAGCATGAAACACATGTCCTGTTGATCGGGGACTTTTCGGCGCCTAAAATAAAACTCGATGTTTAGCATCACAAAGGAAACCGTCGTTCATTAAAGATGTTCACCGTGTACTTCGACTTCCATTAGAGAGGCCAATGGGTGCTCGTGTTCAGCCCCCGACGCCCACTGTCGTCTTTACATTCTCTCTCTCTCTCTCTCTCGTCTAACAATTCTTTACCTCTTGTAACGCCTATCATCTCTCTTAATAAAACCCATTACCTCTTCTTAATTCTATCGTCCCTGAATCGTTCCTTGTACTTCAGCAGCCTTTTGGAAAATAATGGAAATTACACCTCAGTTACGGGAACATGCTTTATATCTAAATGTTCTATGCAACAAATGTTGATTCCCTTAATGAAGCGACGCACTGACCGACATATTCCCTGGCATCAGAACAACCGTCAAACGAAAATATAAAACCATTAGGTTTAAGAATTGTCATGTGACACTCTAAAGCTAATAGGCTTAAGACCTGTGTCAGGAGACATTCTGGAGTTGATTGAATTAAGATTTGTGTCAGAGGCCGACTGAAGCTGACAGGCTTAAGATTTGTGTGCGAAAACAATCTAAAACTAAATGGCTCGAAACTAATTTCAGTAGGCAATTTCAAAGCTGATACGATTAAGACCTGTGTCAGGAGATAGTCTAAAGCTGATTGTATTAAGACTTTGTCAGGGGACAATCTAAAGCTGACTTGTGTCAGCAGATAATCTAAAGGTGATACGCTTAAAACTGGTATTAAGAGATAATCCAAAACTGACAGGTTTCAGTCTTGTATCAAAAGACTATCTAACACGGGTAGACTCAAGGCTTGTGTCAGAAGACAATCTAAAACTGCCAGGCTTATTACACAAAAAACTTCACTTCTGTTAAAAAAAAAAAAAAACACACATCAAGCTCTTTACCCTTCTGTCTTGAGAAAAACTGTTAGTCGTTTCTCATCATTCTTTTTCAGA
>NC_089784.1:19258003-19305503 GCF_040412425.1 Macrobrachium rosenbergii | reverse complement strand
ACTGCTATTGCAATACCGCCTGGAATGCTTTATTTCAATATCTCGAAGCTGCCTTGGATTTCCATGAGCGAAGGTGCTTACTGGCTATCGTTCTCATATGCAGTGGTATGGAGCCACAGGTATACTGGTATAGATTCTTTAGGGAACTTTCTGTATATATAAATGTCACCAAATGCAAATATATAATCATGAATCTACAAATGTCGCTTAATATCAAATTCACGCTACCTCGGGAATACCCCCGATGGGGATTTATCACCGAAGGGGAATTTATAAATGGACTGGTACTAGCGAGTCTCGAACCCACGGCACAGATACTTATCCAGCGACTCCAGTCGACGTTCTACCCACTGAGCTATGAATTTGATATTAAGCAACATTGGTAGCTTCATGATTGTATATAAATCACGGGTGATAAAAAAAAATTTCATGCATTTATATGTATTTACGAAACTATTCTTACTGGCTATCGTTTTGGTGTGTAGTGGTATATAGCCACAGGTATGCTGGTATAGCCTCTTTAGAGAATGTGTGACTGTAAGTGTGTACTTAACTATACTTACACCAGAAGGAGCTCCAAATAAAACTGAAAGCCTTGTGTTCTTTATCGTTGAAGAATAATAAATATATAATTACATGTTACAGCATACACTCTATTTCTAATATTACTGGTGCTAACGTGAGCCATATAGTTTCTTCCATTTCTGAATTACTGGCACTAATGTAAACACTACAGTTTCTTCTCACAGAAATAGATGGAGCATTACAAAAACCAAAGTCATTAAAAAAGATCTTATTCAGTTCGGGCTTTTGCTGACGTTAGTTCTTTAAAATCAATTGCGTAGGACTGTGACTACTAAAGGGGAATATCGTATTTTGTTTGGAGACAGATCGCTGCTTCAGACACCTGCAGACCCTCTTCAGGTATTTCAGTCATGCCTATACTCGGGATGTTACCTGGCGCAGCGGGAGGAGCACGACTGAGCCTCCGTCAGATTGTTTTTTTTTTCTTCTTCTCTCTTCTTCCTTTTAGCCCACACAGGAAGGAAGGACACTTTCTGGACCAAGGAAATACATTTTCCGTATCAGGCTTCTCTTCACAGATAAGTTAAGTCTAATATAATAACAACAACAACAACAACAACAACAATAATAATAATAATAATAATAATAATAATAATAATAATAATAATAATAATAATAATACATTTGTCAGCGGCGGTAACATGAGACTCTGCTTCACAAAGCGTAATAGCAATTCAATTTTGGCCTATAATGAGGAAACTAGGTTAATGGGTCACAAGATCAGATGCAAGCCTGGGATCAATTTTTGAAGCGAAGCTACACGACCTGGATACTTCTTGTTAAAATCAGTTGTGCCTCTGCTTACCTTAACGGTGAATTAGGTATGTGGCAATCACCTGGCACGTTCTAGAACTATCACTAATGGTGTGTATGTACATACATACATACATACATACATACATACACACACACACACACACACACACACACACATATATATATATATATATATATATATATATATATATATATATATATATATATATATAATGTGTGTACATAAATACACACATATTTAATATATATACTGTATATATGAATATACACATATGTATATATATATGTATATATATATATATATATATATATATATATATATATATATATATATATATATATATATATATATATATATATATATATATATATATATATTAGCACATGTGCGTGTGTGAGCGCGCGGTAGGGCGTGAGCTCATATATAATGAAGTAGTTAAACGATTTTTTTTTTTTTTTAAATGGGCTGGCTTGAGAGAAAATAAAAAAAAAGCAAGGTAACCGCCGTAACCCCATTCATCATGTAACTGCCGTCTTGAGGAGCAACACCTTAAAGAAAAAAAAAAAAAAGGCGTTCTCACAGCCTCGAAGCGGTTTCTTAGGCCTACTCCAAAGTTGCATCATCACGTCAATCACTTGCATGTCCTCATTCTCGCTGAGCCCATTTTACGATCCAACTTCACTTAACAATTCTCTCTCTTTTGTTTACTATTTTGCTTCTTATTCACTTTTTTAATTAAAAATCTATTTTCTCAGCATTTCAGCCCTTGTTACCTTGCATAAATTCAAAACTTATTACATTTTTTTCTTTTTTAATTTTAATTTTAATTTAATTTTAAAGTAAAAAAAAAAGTAAAAGCTCAGTTTAGCAATGTATGAACATCTTATAATGACTTCGCAATTATTACCTTTGTCCTTCATCCCTTCCTCCAATCATCTTCTACACCTCAGAGACATCCGCAATATTATTCCCACTCACACGACTCATTATATATAAATATATATATATATACATATATAATATATATATATATATATATATATATATATATATATATATATATATATGTATATATATTATGTATATATATATATATATATATATATATATATATATATATATATATATATATATATATATATATATATAAATAGTGTTGCATCTAATGTCAACAGTAAGACTTGCTGCAAAACAAGCAAAAAATATCAGCAGTGAGTCTCGCATCATCTTCTATTATAACACCCCTCACGCCATCATCCTCTTTTCCACCGTCCAGTTCATTTTACACAGTAATATCTCCTCATATCAACAGCTTTACGTACTTCACATGACCCTTAATCGACACTTAGTCAACTGCAAACCCCACGTAATTCATTTCTTTTCTTACCTTCCTCCCTGTTGCTAATAGGTTTGGTAATTATGTTTTGTTTTTGGTACAACCGAGACCAATCTAACAGGATATTTTCACGGTATTGTGGAGTAATGGGCTCTGGAGAGTCCTCTCTCTCTCTCTCTCTCTCTCTCTCTCTCTCTCTCTCTCTCTCTCTCTCCGGAATAATCTCCTCACAGCAATTCCCATAAAGAGGTAAGTAATCGCCTTCATTGCCATTATCATTCCTTTGACTGTTTCAAGCACAGGTGATAAAGGGAAGGTGTATTGTACATTTCAGTCACGACTTTTATCTTATTGTCAGCAACGAGGACAAAAATAGCACAGGTAAAGGCCAGTTATAAATCACTAAAAAAAGGGGCGTGTCTTTTTTATTTTATGCTCTAAAGCAGCAAACCATTACCAGTTGCCATGGGGGTATGGTGTAGCATTTTTTTTTTATGATATAACTGAAGAATTGAATTTCAGGAAAATCACTGGATTCTTCATAAATCGAAGTTACCCTTTAAACAGAAAGACAAAATCAAAGTGAATTTCAGGAATACCAACGGATTATTCGCAAATCGAGGTTACCCTATATATGGAAAAATAAAATGAAATCACAATCAGATGCTCCAAAAATCAGCAAAGTAACGAGCAAGTATAGCTCTTGGACGTGATACAACACATATATAGGTAAACTTATATATATTTATATGTATATGTAGTATCACCTCCAAGAACTACTGTATACTTGCTCGTCATTTTGATGATTATTGGAGCATCTAACTGTCGTTTCATATACAAAGTATAATATATATATATATATATATATATATATATATATATATATATATATATATATATATATATTATATGTATATATATATATGTGTGTGTGTTTGTGTATGCATATATTTCATTACCTACAAGTGAGAGGATAATTTCAGAAAGATGGAGATATTTTTTATGCGTCAAAACAGTGGAGTCTTGTGGTGTTCACATTAACCCCGAACGGTTACAATAAGGTTTCTACGTGTGATATCGTTTAGAAGAGGCATAAAACTATTATGCTTCATCTGGAAGGAAGCGCTTCGAATGATCAGCACGACCTTGGCGAGGCAATTTTCGCGTTAGTCTTCAGCCTCGTAGACTCGTGACGATCGCACCTTCCTCTGACGTCAGAACAGGAGAACAGCGTTATTTCTCTTGTTTTGCGACTGATTAACGACACAATTTCCACTTTGTGCCTTAAAGCATGAACAATAAGATGGGTGCTTAGGAGGCAAGGATGAGTCAGGCATGGAATACCGATATAAAATTAATTTCGGTTGGACAGGAAGAGGAGGATGATGATGATAGGAGGAGGAGGAGGAGGAGGAGAAATGCGATAATTATCAACAGATAGTAGGATAAGAAGAGAAACAAGAAACGGAGGAACAGAAGAAGTAGGATGTGGGGAGAGGAAGAATATGAGAAGAAAGGTAAGAGAGAAGATTAAAGAGAAAAAGGATGATGGACAGGAGAAGGAAGCAGAGGAGGAAGCTCAGACCAGACTCACATTTCACAAAGAAATAAATAAAAATATATAAATACAGTTAGTATTATAAAAATAAATCTGCTCAAAGACGCAATGAAAATCCTAAATTAAGATTTAAAAAATAAGGAAAAACTATTATGCATTTAATCTCGTGATTCTGTACTGAAAAATCTGCTTTATTACACACTCAAGGATAAACATCTAGAGTCTCAATGAAGCTTGCACAAAGCTTAAGCTTTTATCCCAGCCGTCCGGAATGCAGACGGACGGACGGGTGCATTTAGAGTAGAGAAGACAAGAAAGCGACCAATACATCAGAGTAATCCCCAATCCCCCTTCAACTCCGAGAGCAATACATTAGAGAGCAGATAATTTCGTCTGATCTATCTCTCGCCCCGTCAAGTTATCGGTGGGCAAATGGGCCACAGGATCACCTGGGGCGGCTGTGTTTTTAATTTAGAGCCTTCCTCGTACACCGGAGAGAAAATTGCGGAGGCCGAGAGAGAGAGAGAATGCCTCAATTTCCATAGGTCATCGTATTTATGACCTGAAGACATCTAATAATCCACTGGAAAAGCCCCTAACTCAAAACAACGCGATCATTAACACGCAGCCATCGGGAGGGTTAAGTGGATTAAAGGCTCACGCTGGGGTGCTCTGCATCTACTGTTAATCACAGGCTTTGTCAAGGTGATTTGGGAGACAGGGGTTGAATGGAGAGAGAGAGAGAGAGAGAGAGAGAGAGAGAGAGAGAGAGAGAGAGAGAGAGAGAGAGAGAGAGAGAGATGTAATAACCTCACATGATGTGAATGAATTGAGAGAGAGAGAGAGAGAGAGAGATGTAATAACCTCACATGATGTGAATGAAATTGAGAGAGAGAGAGAGAGAGAGATGTAATAACCTCACACGATGGGAATAAAATGAGAGAGAGAGAGAGAGAGAGAGAGAGAGAGAGAGAGAGAGAGAGAGAGAGAGAGAGAGAGAATGCAATAACCTCACCCGTTGGGACAGAAATTAGAAATTTATTTTGTGGTAGGGCTCAAGTTTGAAGATGACAGGGTACTGGCAGGGAATAATGAAGAGAAACTCGCAGAAACTGTTGAAAGTGTGTTCTTCATATAGTGATTAGCTTCAATAATACCGATTTCGTGAGAAAGATGCTGTGGGAGCGAGATGAGAAAACCATGTATGTCCCAACTAAAATTAGGCATTCTGGGTGATCATTAATTTTCCATCATTAAAAAGGGGCAAATCTGCAACAGTATAAGTTAATTTATGTTTGGCTTTTACAAACATGCATGAATATTGCTTCTAAACTCGCAATCATATATATATATATATAGATATATATATATATATATATATATATATATATATATATATATATATATATATATATATATATATATATATGGTTACATATAGTGACCTCTTCTCGAATACTGTGGCTATTATACGTACACATCCGGTGAAAAATAACCCTAAATGCATAAAAACACACACACATACACACACATATATATGTGTGTGTGTATGTGTGTGTAAATCGACCAGTATAATGAAATACAAAAAAGATAAATAAAAAAATGTAACTACCAGCATCATTATCTCAAGCCCCGTTTCCGAGTTTATGTACGAAAAGCATTAAGTAAATCTATCGTTCTTCCTATCCATTTATTGATCTGATTCCTTTCCTTCAACTTCATTTACCTTTCCGCCTTTAAGCAGATTTTGAAATCATGCACAATTGCGCGTGATGAAAATAATCTCCTCTGATTGCGCACAGCTGTGTTTATTCTCTTAACGCTGACCAAGGCGAGGCGGGTTTTCAAAAACGGCCTTTAAGGTCATCAAGACTGCTTAACGAAGGACAAAATGACCCTAACGTCTTGGGAAAGAGGATGGCGGGGTTGCATTCGGAACCTTCATCGCCCTTAAATTATCCTACGGACTAATGAGTATAATTCGGCAATGTTTTCGATGTTATAAAATGGCTCGTCTGATATAGTAATTATTGTTCGGGAGTATGGTAATGGAGATTTAATACTATCATTTTCCTTCTGTGCCACTGAGGGTTCGCGCGTAAGGAGAAGGTAATCCTTTGCCAGGGTGCGATGTATTATATTTTCTTTCTCTTTGTTATTTTTTTATTGTAAGTATAAATTCTTTTTTTTTTATTCTTAGGTACAAAAATTTCTCAATAAAAAAAACTATCGATTATTTTCAAAGGCTTTCGATTGGTTCAGAAATTTGTTTCGAGCATAAGACATGAATGCACAATTATAATGAGCCACAATACGAATAGTAAAAGAACTTTGAATAATTATCATAATTCAAAAAATACCATCAATCATAAAGAATAAAACTAAAACATCCTCATTTACACTAATTAAAGTCAAGGACAACGCCTTTAAGTTAAATTAAGCTCAAAATCCTTTATGTATAAGGAATTACTTGTAATAGAGCATTCATTATATAAAAAGATCAGCACATTGAATGCAGTGCTTACTCTCAGCGAAACTTTGTCTCCTCTGTTACGAGACCCCATTTTCCATGACAAAACTCAATAAATAACAGGGCTATTAATTTTACCTGATCAGCAAATCAGATAAATGAGTAATTACGTATGCAGGGGAGATTTACCTTCATTTGTAACTAGTGACATCTAGCAATTGGGTAAGGTTCATTGGAAATCAATGCAGGCAGAATTGGAAGGGCCTTCCTTATCACTTTGCTCCCAAGAATGGTTGAAGGTTTGGGTCCTACCTGCAAATTTGAATTGGGTATTTATTGGCTTAATTCTGCATTTTAGCTTTGGGTTTTACATGCAAATTCGGACTACTTTAAGCTCCTCTCTCTCTCTCTCTCTCTCTCTCTCTCTCTCTCTCTCTGTAAATGGTGAGGAGCCCCCACCCCTCGCCCTTGCCTCAGCACGTAAATTGTAATAAAGATTGTTGCTGATACCGAGAAAAAGTGTTATTGTACTAAAATGTGTGAAAAATTAAAAATGCAATATTAACGAAGTCAAATGCAATATTTATTATATTAACAATCCGAAGACAACTTAAAAGAAGGATTTTAAGAAAGCGTGTATATATGTATATATATATATATATATATATATATATATATATATATATATATATATATATATATATATATATATATATATACTAGCTGACTAACCCAGCGCTGCCCGGGAAAACTCTGAATGACAATTGATAAACTTTTTTTTTTCTCTCTCTCCTCCCTAACACCCCTCTCTCTCTCTCTCTCTCTCTCTCTCTCTCTCCCTCTCCCCCTCTTACTCTCTCTCCCCCTCTCTATCTTCTCACACTCTCCCTTTCCTGTTAAGATAGTTGATTAAATTACAATGCCCAACATTTTTGACATTTTATATTTCACCCCTTCTCACACCCCCATTCCTATCGGCGCTGAACTTGGACTTAAAGGGCATCGGGAGTGTCACTATTCATCTCAGCGACCTTGAAAACTATGGGGTTGGAAGGGGGGATGATTAGAAATAACTGAAATGACCAGTATTGGTCATTTCAGTTATTTCTACGTGTCATCCCCCTTCCAACCCCAACTCCTTCGGTGCTGGTGATGTCTTACCCCCCACAGTATTCTTTTCCAGATAGTAAGTCATATGTATACCGAAATGAGGCATGATAAACGTGTAGAGTTGATTTAGTTGCTAGTTCTATGGGCAGAACCAGCCCTGTTTCAGGGAAGCCCTTCCCACCCCCACCCTCTTTGGTGCCCTTTGGTGCTAGTGATGTCTTACCCCACAGTATTCTTTTCCAGATAGTAAGTCATATGTATACCAAGTTTGGTTGAAATTGCTCAATGCATTTCAGAGTTATGCTGGAACATACACACAAATACACACACACACATACAGAAACATAACATCCATATTTATATACATATATACTGTATATATATGAATATATATATATATATATATATATATATATAATATATATATATATATATATATATATATATATATATATATATATATATATATATATATATTATATAGTAGCTAGAGTAATACACGTACCCACATATATGTCTACTATCCATTAGGCAAATATCATCATTATTTAGTTCTAAATAAACTTAATGCTGATAGTGAAATTCATGTACGAAGCAAGTAACTGAGAGACAGCTAGATAGATAGGAATTTCTTGGTAAGTGGACTCTTGCTTTCCCTATTTAGAAAAAAAAAATTACAGAGAAAACCCATATCAACTTCAACCAAAAATACGATTTTTTTGCACGTTTTAGTCCTAACACCATGCCAATGAACTGCTCTATATCAAAAGACAATTGTAATTGTGCTCATAAAGGCTATGAATTGCAATTTCAGCATCAATCGTTAGTAAGTGTTAAAAAAAAACATGCATATATGCTGAGACTGTTTTCGGTACCCAGGCACCTTGGCAAGGATTTTCCCTAGCCTTTTCCTTGAGCCATCCGCACGTAACAGGGATGTTCCCTAAAATTTCTTTTTGGGGAAACAAACACCACACAGTTCCTTAAGTTTCTAAGTCCCTATTAGCATTTTCCAAGAAGTTCTTTAGCGAACCCTGTTGCCTTCACGAAGTTTAATACAATAAATCCTATTGGAAAATTGATCTTATCACTAGAAGACTCATTTTGTCATTTACTGAGAAAGAAGTGATTTTTTTATCACATGCTGACCCTTAACGTTGGATGTCCTAAATGTAAAATACAGAATAAAGAATAAAAAACAAGGAATATCTAAGAATCCAGTTATCTTACTTTTTATTCAATGGCGTTTATGTTTTTTTATATCATGCACATGTACGTGTGTTTCTGTACCCAAGCATACGCAAAAAAAAAAAAAAAAAAAAAAAAAGTGACCACTTTACGTTCAGGCATCCATGCCTCTCATCCCAATTGTAAACCCCCGAGACGCTAA
Source organism: Macrobrachium rosenbergii (assembly GCF_040412425.1). Lineage (NCBI taxonomy): Eukaryota > Metazoa > Arthropoda > Malacostraca > Decapoda > Palaemonidae > Macrobrachium > Macrobrachium rosenbergii. The sequence continues at coordinate 19,296,276 of NC_089784.1, read as the reverse complement.
CATGCTCTGTACATTGGGTGGTTAGCACCTTCAGGTCGGATATCGCCCAGAACCTTCTTACCTTCGTCCAGCCTCTCGGAACACGACACCGCGTATACGGCTTCTCACGGAGATCACCTCCCACAACCCATGGACTGAATCTGTTTTCACTCAGGAAGGGTTCTGGGGAATTTCTTGTAGAATTTGTGGATAAGTTCCATGATAGGGTTCAGGGGAACATTCTTGTAGAATTTGTGGGTAGGTTCCATGAGAGGGTTCAGGAAAATTTGTGGATAAGTTCCATGAGACATTTCAGGGAAATGTGTGGATAAGTTCCATGCGACGGTTTAAGGGAATTTTATTGTCGAATTTGTGGATAAGGTCAATGAGGGAATTTTCCTGTAGAACCTGTGGATACGTTCCATGAGAGGGTCCAGGGAAATCTGTCGATAGGTTCCATGAGAAGGTTCAGAGAAAATTTCCTCTGCAATTTGTGGATAAGTTCCATGAGAGGGTTCAGGGGAACTTTCTTGTGGAATCTGTCGATAAGTTCCATGAGCAGGTTCAGGGGGATTTTCTTGTAGGATTTGTTCCACAAAAGGTTCGGTGGAATTATTGGGTAAGTTCATGAGAGGGTTCAGGGGAATTTTCTTGTACAATTTGTGGATAAGTTCCACGGGAGGTTTCAGGGGAATTTTCTTGTAGGATCTGTTGATCATGAGTAGGTTCAGGGGGATTTTCTTGTAGAATTTGTTCCAAAAAAGGTTCAGTGGAATTTGTGGATAAGTTCCATGAGAGGGTTCAGGGGAATTTTCTTGTACAATTTGTGGATAAGTTCCACGGGAGGGTTCAGGGGCGATTTTCCTGTACAATTTGTGGATAAGTTCCACGAGAGAGTTCTGGGGAATTTTCTTGTACAATTTGTGGATATGTTCCATGAGAGGGTTCAGGGGGATTTTCTTGTACAATTTCTGGATAAGTTCCACGAGAGGTTTCTGGAGAATTTTCATTTACAATTTGTGGATAAGTTCCATGAGTGGGTTCAGGGGAATTTTCCTTTACCATTTCTGGATAAATTCCATACGAGGGTTCAGGAGAATTTTCTTACAGAATTTGTGGCTGAGTTCCATCTCTCACGCTATATTCTCACTCAGTGAGTTGCCCACTTTCACTGATTTCTAATTCGACCTTCAAAACGAGCTGTAAGGACTTATAAGAATCAGCCATTCAAAGAAAAGCTACGACTGACAGGTCTATTTCCAAGCCCTTGGCTAACGGGTCTGCATGGCTATGACGGTCTCAGGAAATGACGCGTATCTGCTCAGCAACAGAAAGAGGCGTTTATTCTGCAGATGAATTATTAATGAATAATGCATATCAGAGGACAGCCTTAAGGGAAACGCCGGGACCATTCACCGTTACTTAAATATAAGTTTACCTTTCGCGAATCGCATTTTTATTTCATATATTCGGTCAACACCAGATACGATGGGATTGCCAATTATACTGTAGGTGTATGTCTTGATAATTTGTTGCAAGTTCATGTGACGTTGTAAGCATGAATTTATGTTACATACATACATATGGTCGCGCTATGTTCATTATACTTCTGTCTTGCGATTAATAAAATTGAACAAGTTGGGTGTGGTCGATGTGTGTCCAATAAACTGTCCCAGGAAGTTTTGATGCATACGACCAGTGACCATCCTTCTGGCTTAGAGCACTGGATCATCACCTTCATCCCATTATTCTTAGTAAATCAACAGTGAATTAACATATATATATATATATATATATATATATATATATATATATATATATATATATATATATATATATATATACATACATATACACATACATATACATACATACATACATATATATATATATATATATATATATATATATATATATATATATATATATATATATATATATATATATATATGATAGTTTTTCAAGCATTTTACGCATGAAGTTTTATACTTTCAATTATTAAGACAGAAATAATCCTTTAACATCGAATTCCCTACATCATCTAATAATTTACACCCTAAGATGAATAATAATAATAATAATAATAATAATAATAATAATAATAATAATAATAATAATAATAATAATAATAATAATAATAATAATAATAATAATAATAATAATAAATGCCTACACCCTAACCAAGATGAGGTTACAAGCAGCATACAATATAACCTTAGCCATCCTGACTGCGACTCACTGCAGTCAGCTAAATATCGAGTAGATTTCAATGCTTTTGTCAAGAGGGGGAAGACTCAAATTCGGTTTATCCTGCTAGTGAGACGAGTGGCCCATATTGCATTTAACGTACACAGCTTTTCCTGAAAAAGCAAACACTCTTTTCATTTATACCATCTGCTTCAAGCTTTCCTTTATGAACGACACCGTAACGCCAATCAGTTAATAATATCCTCGATTTTCACCCTTCACTGACCTTTCAGAATCAAATGACTTATTAGTATGAAGAATTATTAACTCTCTGAAGCTACAGAACCCTTTCACTTTACAAATATCCGTTCCCTCAAGCTTGGTCGTCTTTATACCTGGTTCTCGTCAGCCTGAACAAAGTTGAGAGAGAGAGAGAGAGAGAGAGAGAGAGAGAGAGAGAGAGAGAGAGAGGTCACTGCTTTAAGTACTTTTCAATGCCTGTAAAGATCCTTCAAGCCTACTTTCAACTTCCTGGCTAACCAGCGAATTGACTCATCCGTAAAACTGTAAAGATCAGATCACCCGCTTTTAATGTTCCTTCCTGCTATGCAATAGCACTTATCGTACACTGGCATCAGGCCGGGTGATTGATTTACATTTGATTAATTGACTTTCTTTCTATACATATATTAGGCCCCTTGACAAGATCCATCATTTAGGCAGACGACTTTTGCCGCAGAGAGATGTTAAGGCCAAGAATCTGTCTATCTGCCAAGCACGTACTCAAATGTGACGTCAAACTGCTGCAACGATGGTCTGGGGATGCAATGCACTTCAAGAATCTCGAGCCTTGTCGCTAAGTACCCCCTTCGAGTGAATAATTATACGGTCTTCGTTAACACGTACATATATCACAAGTGACGGTTAGGTCTGAAATAGTTTGAAATGCTTGAGGAAACGTATCAACGCGGCACAGAATAAGAATTTTAGATGCGCGCAAACATCTAATTTAAGCTAATAAATATGAATTAAAACACAAGGTTTCAATTATTCATAAGTACTGCACAGTAATAATTCAGTAATAAGAAAATAAGCACAAATACAAACTTACAGCCAACGATGAATGTAACTGTGTTTGTAGATGCCTTCATTGTACATCAGAATTTATGAATCCGTTGCAAATAATCTTTTTTTTTTTTTAATCCACACATCTTTTTTCTCTTTGAGGAAATGTCTCCAGTGCCTATGTTTGGGGGGGTTAGTTTGCTATCGCCATACCCGGCCGTGTGGATTTTTAAGAAGCTTATGCATCACTATTGCCTGGAATTTCCTGGCGGTAACCTATTCAAGTACTGGCCAGAACACCTCTTATTCAACTTCCCTGATCGGAAATAAAAAGACGCGTATTTCTGAAGTAACAAAGTATGCGAAGTATGATGAAAAATATTATGAACAATGTCATCATCAGGAAACTATCGAGAGAACCACCGCAGCTCCTCGACGCTTTGTTCGGTTTTTGCGTGTCATGGTATCATCAAAAACAATGGAGGGTAAAGAGCTCCTCTCCATCATCCTTGCGGACGCTGCTCCCCCTCGCAGACTTTCGAGTCCCTGGCTGTTGGAGCCTAAATGCCTTGTGCTCAGAACGGCGGGATACAGGTGTTATTACAGGTAACTTCCACCTGGTTTGATGGCCGTTGAAAGATATTTCAATTAGGCGTTTTTAGGCAAACAGGATTATGATGCTCGTTAAGTACCACCCCCTGGAGTTAAGTGAGGTATCGTGTTAAAGAAAGAGGCGAAAGCATAATTATTTTATAGGCTAATAAGTCACTCGGCGTCAGACGACAATATCTTATTTGGGGTAATAAAAAAGGTTGGTAAACTTATTGACAGTGAAGACCATAAAAACTTATATTACAGACAAATTTCTTCTTCAGCTATCACTATCTTAGGTCGGTGCTCGGTTACAATGGTGAAGTTACAAGCAATGAAAATAAACCAATAAAACAAAAAATAAGAAAATATATTAAACAAGAAAAATAAATATAAAAATTCTATATATATATATATATATATATATATATATATATATATATATATATATATATATATATATATATATATATATATATATATATATATATATATATATATATATATATATATATATACATGTACATATATACGTATATACATATATATATATATATATATGTATATATATATATATATATATATATATATATATATATATATATATATATATATATATATATATATATATAATCATGTCGATCGAATATTTTATCTGTAATATAAACGTCTCTTATTTCTTGAAGGAGGCACAATCGTATACCTTACCAATTTCCTTGGTTACCACTTGGGAGCGATAAGAGATCTCATATCTAAAAATAGAATAATAAAAAACGGCCGAGATGAGAGAGAGAGAGAGAGAGAGAGAGAGAGAGAGAGAGAAGGGCAAGTCTTTCAGGAACTAAGTAAGATAAATATAAACGATATTGACAGCTGTTGCTTTAAGGGATATAACATATTTCTTTTTATATAAATGCATGCATAACTTTAAATATTCAAGTCAGTATGATTGCATATGTTTATATATGGAAGTGAACAATCTTTATTTGAATGTTTATAATTAGACATATTCTTTCAAGGAATAAAAATCCTTCGGGTTGAGAGAGAGAGAGAGAGAGAGAGAGAGAGAGAGAGAGAACAGCCTAAAAAAAATGCTTCCTCCTTAGGCTTTCTATTGGCCACTCCTTCAAAGTAATTCCAGCAGACGTATCAGATTCATTTAGAAGAACATTATGTCAGGGTGGATAACGGGAGACGTTAATTCTCGCGGAGTGAGTGAGAGGTTTCATCAGAGAGAGAGAGAGAGAGAGAGAGAGAGAGAGAGAGATCGGACTAGGGTGATTCTTGAACCCGAACGTGGTGTTGTGTTCCACTGGCCTTCTTCACCACCGTCTTACTGCCTGGCTGCGGCACACTCCTGCCACCCGACACCTGCGGTTATTACCGCACCCGCAGCGGTAAGGCACCTGATGCCCCTTCATCTCCCCCCACGCCCCCTCCCCTCCACTACGCCCCCACTCCCACCCCCTTCCCCCCGAGGCCTTTATACCTCTTTACAGTAAATCTTTCCCAGGCGGAATACCTTCTCTCTCTCTCTCGAAGGTCTCTTGTGCAGATAAGGTAGAGAATTATTAACTTAAACGTAAATGTAATAAGAACTTTTGAAAATGTTCTGATAACTTGAACCTGAGAACAAGAATATGAACTGGGAACGGTAACATGATGTAAAGAGAAGCGAAAACAAATTAATACATTTACACAAACAAAGAAAAATAACACACATATATATATGTATATACATATTATATATATATATATATATATATATATATATATATATATATATATATATATATATGTACATATATATACACATACATATACTATTTTCGCTTCTCTTTTCGTCATGTTACCGTTCCCAGTTTATACTATTGTTCTCAGGTTCAAGTTATATATATATATACACACACACACACATATATATATATATATATATATATATATATATATATATATATATATATATATATATATATATATATATATATATATATAACTCTCTCAACAGGAGTTTTATAAACACTGTATGTTGGTAAGAAAATCACGAATAAAAGTAATCTGATACACCTGCAAATTCCTAGTATCCAGTGTCGTATGTGTTTAAACAAACAAACATGAAGGACACAAACAAAGTTTCCGGTATTGCCATTCCCTGTTTTGCAGCTTCAGAGGATTTTTACTGATTGATTTTTATTTCTATTTACAATTTCTCTGCAAATCTGCCACTTTAATCAGCATTCCCAGACGATGTTTGAAGGTTTAAAAAGATTCCCAAGGCCCCAACAAACTTGATTTGGTATATGAGAGAGAGAGAGAGAGAGAGAGAGAGAGAGAGAGAGAGAGAGATAATAAAAATAAAGTCGATTTGCACGCAAATGCAGATATCTCCTATGCACACGGTGACAGTCAAACGATTGTTAAATCTTGTAATATTTGAAGGTTCTTGGCTCACTAATGCATTGTAGTGCGAAGTGTAAACATAGTAACTTGTGCAAATATAGTAACTTGCCTTACGTTAATGCTCGTAGTAGTAGTAGTAGTAGTAGTAGTAGTAGTAATAATAATAAATAATAATAGTAATCCCAACAAATCCTCAACCATCTCTAGAAGCTGATTCTCTCCGTAGGGGGCTGGGCGGCGTTTAGTGCCGTCAGGGCATTACTTAACCTTCTCTCCAGCGTTCCTTCGCCCCCTAGCTGCAACCCCTTTCATTCCTTTAACTGCACCTCTGTTCATATTCTCTTTCTTCCATCTTACTTTCCACCCTCTTTTAACAGCTGATTCATAGTGCAATTGCGAGGTGTTCCTCCTGCTACACCTTGAAAACCATTTTATTGCCAATTTCCGTTTCAGCGTTGAATGGCCTCACGGGTCCCAGCGCTTGGCATTTGGCCTAAATTCACTATTCTATTCTGTTCTAGATGCTGATTCTCATCGCGCTGCAGCGCAAGTTGGAACTTCTTCATCCCTTGGCTTAGCAGCTTTGGGATTATGACCGAAACCAACAAGTACATAGTCATAAGGAAGAAGGTATTTTTGGTTTTCGCGCTGAAAGGAATGACAAGCGAACGCCACCGCGGCCTAAGACCGCAACAACAGCAAGACTTACCAACCGATATTCCTTGGCGTCCCTTTTTTTCTGTCAGGCCGTCAACGCGAATGAACCTTCAGCCATTACAATACCTGACATCCAGACGAAGAACTCCCATCTATCTCCTTACCACCTCTTTCTCCCTCGTAATCAAACAGCTATCACAGCAGGGATGAGGAGAGGGGATGAAAAAAGAAAATAGTTGAAAAGAACGACTTCCCAGTGACGTACGAGTAGCGACATAATAACCTTCTTATAACATAGGCGTCGCGTCAAGAGGTAATGGATGTTCTTATAATACCAAAATGGCCCCGCGTGCCGTTTGATGTTTCGCCAACCACTAAATGAACGAAGAGTGGCGTTAAACTGTGACGTCATACATGCGTTCATGGTAGGCAAAATTGTAATGCAGACTCTCTTTACCGTGCCAGCGGATGTTTTGGTTTTGACCGCAGTGACACTTCATATATCTAAACTAGTGTAAAAAATATTTTCCTAAATTAGTCCCTTGTGAATAATTATCAACACGACCAGGACAAATGATTCCTTGGGTGGCTTTGCCTACCGCAAAATAAAAGAAGAAACGGAAGGGAAGGCTAACGATCTCTCCTCCCTCGAATTAGCCATATATTACTCAGCTGCTGACACCATAGGCAATTTGATTTCGAAGGAAAGTTACGTCTGAGTTTCCACAGAGGACGCGAGGTCGTAGCCAGAGACATCTCGCGTCAGGTGGAGAAAAGACTCAGATCCGTCATTACCTTTAGAGGATAATGGAATCATTTCGTCTTCGAACTCAAGCGAGAAATGAAAATTCCCAGAATACTCTTTTGCGCCCTCCTTGGCTATATTCTTTTGTTTTCTGTTTTTTTGTTTCTCGCGTGGGGAATTCTCTGGATGTTTATGAACGTAATTTAACACTGCATTTGACGAGTTAAATAATACCTTCGTGGAAAGACGCTCAGGTAGTCAGAAAGGGAACCCGGTTTGGATTTCCTCTGCCGCGCAAAATTTGTTTCGCTGGCAACCTAATTACCGACTTCTCTCGAAGTCTGTTCTCAAAGAAAAATGGCTTACATAGATGAGGAGGCATGTGAATATTTTCCTCTTGGGGTTTTTCTTTTTTCTCAGCCGAATTTCACACGAGCCTTAGAAAGGGAAATAAACTGTAGTTACAAAGAATGTCATTTGGTAAAGGTAGACATAATAGTTATGTATCGCGAATAACGGTTAATATTATATTGATGAAATACTGCAAGAGTATCGTTCATCCTTCGATTGTATGTATCATAAGAACGTGAAAAATACAAAGGAAAAACTTTCATAATGCGAATACGTTGCAATGTCCTCTATTGAGAGAGAGAGAGAGAGAGAGAGAGAGAGAGAGAGAGAGAGAGAGAGAGAGAGAGAGAGAGAGAGAGATGCCAATCCTTTCATAGCACCTAACTATAAGAGGGGATGACCAGCAAATACCATCCATACAATAGAGGTGGTTAAGCGACTATTACACAAGAAGGGGCTATTGGCACTGCATTACCATATTCAAGCTTAAATATGTTGATTTGTTGTTGTGAGAAAATCATCAACAAACAAACGTCAAAAGAGAGTCTTATTCTGTGACTTCTATTTGAATTTATCTTAATTTTAGATAAAAGAATAGAGAGAGAGAGAGAGAGAGAGAGAGAGAGAGAGAGAGAGAGAGAGAGAGAGAGAGAGAGAGAGAGAGAGAGAGAGAGAGATAAAAAATGCAGCCAAATAAATTGCCTTGATTGGCTTGCACAGTTCAAAAGGTTTATTCAAAGTTTCTGATGAAAATTACCAGCAGCAAATACTTGATGAATCAAAAGAGAAAATTCAGTTACACCCGACATGACACCTCACTAAGGGTGTGAATCATTATGCAGCCTCAGTCGTTCAACTTGAATGACAATTGTTTCCATTAAGCCTTTAGGATCTTGCCCACGTCTCTGACAAAGACTAGTTATCCTGTCTAAACTTTCCAATGTAGTCGAGCAACAGTTTAAACTACATAGAAATACAAAATGGGTATAATTCCCATGAGCCACATTGCTCACATGAACCGCCTCGCTGCACTTGTGTTTTTAAGTTGAAGATTTTCCCCAAATGCTTCAACATGAAACTCTGAACCATTATGGTGGCCCCTGGGGGCCTTGTTTGAACAATCCTGAATCTACAGGACGTAATAGCCTAAGGTGATGATCTGACCAACTGTAGCTCTTTTCTATACAATCGTTAGAAAACTTTTTACCCATATTGTTGCTCACTCCTGGGCCCCTGGTTTGAGCGAACTTGATGTTACGCTATATGAAGATTTTAGTGATTTTGTACAATTATCAGAAGATGAACCCTATTAAAAAACTGAGTTTTAAATGATCCCACACAGTTTTCATAATGTCTCAACAGCCCGGCCCCCTTGCAAAGGAGAGTGGGCCTCCATCTGAACAAAACCGAATCGAATTTGACCCGACTCTGCTTAATACCAAGTTTTAGTATTAAGCTGTTTTGGAGGAGATATAAAAAATGTAAAAAGTTAGCACCATACAGTACACACACACACACACACACATATATATATATATATATATATATATATATATATATATATATATATATATATATATATATATATATATATATATATATATATATATACTCACACACATACAGCCATCAATAAAACTGATCACAAAAACTCACTCAAAGCAAAGCGCAAAGAAAGAGTAAATCTGCTAAAAAAAAAAAAGGATGGGAAAGGAATAAACTAATAGTTTTACGAGAAAGATACTTTGCGTGTCGACAAATCGTCAAATATTCTTCCATAAACACCGAAAGTTAATTACCTTGAGGGGATATCCCGCTAAAGCAGACAGCCAAAAACAAGAGAAAACACGTCTTTCTCCCTATTTCCCTGGCTGATGTAATGAGAAGCCTTCTGATGAAAACATGGTTTCCAAGAATAGACAGTGATGCAAGATTAGAGGATTCATGACTTTGTTTTCAGAAAAATTCTAATATCGTTGAAAAGCACCAGGTATAACCTCGAAGAAGAAGAAAGAAGAAGAAGAAGAAGAAGAAGAAGAAGAAGAAGAGAGAGAGAGAAGGAGGAGGAGCAGGAGAGGAGAGAGAGAGAGAGAGAGAGAGAGAGAGAGAGAGAGAGACGCTGGTGAAATAAATAGTCCGATTAAAATGGCATCGAGGTATCAGATCAAAGAACGTTGGATGAAGCTGGATCAAGATTGATGAAACGGTTGTGTGGCCCAGGAGACAGTTGATGCAGTCCGTTTTTTAACGTCATTAAGATAGCGCGGAGAGAGAGAGAGAGAGAGAGAGAGAGAGAGAGAGAGAGAGAGAGAGAGAGAGAGAGAGGCAAAAGCGAAACTAGCGACGATCATTAGTTTTTGCCACAGCGCAGAAATAACGACAGCAAGGTCTCCAGACGGGAACTCGATCCGTATATGCGCATTTATAAGCGGATTTGTCAACTCATTTGCGTCAACAACAGTTAATTAAGTTGTCATTGTTGATTAAACCCTTAGGTCATTCCATGATTGTTTGTAACCAACCTCACGTTCTTGGTGATAAGAAATTGAATATTTTCCTGTGTTGGGATATCATTTCTCCTTAAATTTTTCTAATCAGAACTCTGTGTGTGTGTGTGTGTGTGTGTGTGAATTACTTAATAAACATGAATATGAATAATACACACAATTAGCATCTGATACTATGCTCATATTCAGACATTTATAGATGCGTCTGATTCTGAGAGGAATGGTAGATCTATCAATATTAGAGTATATTTGTTCATTAATCCTTAAATAGCCGCATCTAACATGGACTGTTGTACGTACATCATTTAGTGATTTATAACAGTTTTAGTTCTGTCGGAATAAACTAAGCTGGTAGAAACAGGTGAGAAGGATATCGGACTGATTAAAAACGGGGCAGGAGCAAATTCATGGCCCAAAACACGAAAAAAAGTATCATATTCTCGAGTCTGTCTTTAGTGGGCCAAAGCTCTTTCGTCACTCTATACATGAAATTAAAGTTTGACCTATGGTCGATTACCCTCCCTTCTAATTTGTAAGAATGAGCTCGTCGTTGGGTTAGTTGGTAGAGCTGTGGACTGTCACTCGGTGGGCCGGAGTTCAAGCCCCGGCCGGTTGATGAAGAGTTAGAGGAATTTATTTCTGGTGATAGAAATTCATTTCTCGCTATAATGTGGTTCGGATTCCACAATAAGCTGTAGGTCCCGTTGCTAAGTAACCAATTGGTTCTTAGCCACGTAAAATAAGTCTAATCCTTCGGGCCAGCCCTAGGAGAGCTGTTAATCAGCTCAGTGGTCTGGTTAAACTAAGGTATACTTAATTTGTAAGAAACCAAAATAAGTGAATAAATAAATTTCATATAAATAAATTAATTCATTTTCTTAATTTTAGAGTCATTGTATTATTGTAACACCAAATAATCCCCAAATCATCTTATTTTCTACCACAGTCATTATCTCTGCTTTCAATCTGCAACACTTGAAAAGAAAAAAATGCAACCTCATGAAACCACGAACTTGCAATGGCAACCCCAAGCTAACGAGACTGGATCGCATTTACTATGCATCTGATAAGAACCCATAAATAAAAGTAGGAAATTTATTACTAAACTTATCGAAAGACGCCTAATTAGTTCTGCTCAGGGTAATTAGTACGAATTTTCCGATTTACTGGTCTATCATTATTGCCCGTTCTGATCACTTTCATTGCTTTGGGTCTACCCAAATGACAATTTGGGTCTACCCAAATGACAATCTTCCTTCGAGTATTGAAAAACACTTTCCTACCGAATTTTTCATTACTTGAGCAGAAATGAGACAGCATTCGCTGGAGAGAAAACGCCCATGGCACACCCTGTGAGTGCGAGGTCATTAGACCTAAGGCTTAGTTCGAAAGCAAGACCAAACGTTCCCAGAACTACTACTTAAAGGTTAAATTCCTTTGGTCTAAGGTATTCGAGCGAATAGGAAAAAAGCCCTATGGGATTTCTAGTTGCATACTAACTGTCGAGAGTTTGCGAGCTCGCAGTGTTGGGACAGACGCCATTAAGACAGATTGACGAATTCCAAAACGATTTTTTTTTTTTTATCAAATCGCAGCTAACATTTACTTGATATTGCTCAAATTTATACCAAGAGTACAAGATTCTAATTTGGGATCTGCCATTGTATTCACAGCAGGGAAAACACTGCTACCAGTACTTTCCTCAGACAGAAAATGGGCAATATACCTTCATTGCCTGTGAAATCAAATGCATTATACGAGCGTGTTTGATGTTTGGTTGCCAACACAGTAGAGCTGTTGCAACGCTAAAAATCACAACTGAGTCATTACTTCATCTGAAATAATATCTTCCAGGACAGAGTCGGGTGACGCTTGGCATTAAGCAGAGGTTCTCACCATGACCTGAAGGTCACGCGGAAATGCACTGAGGAAGAGGTAATGAGAAAGGAGGCAGGAAAGAAGAAAATTAGAAGGAATGAGAAAGAAAAGGTAAGCGTTATACAGCAGGCCAGAGGACCGACTGAATAATGAGGGGAAACTGACGTTTTGTCGAGGCCGCACAATGAAAACGCTAGCTCGAAGCCTGAATGGCCAGTGACCCAAAACACAATACCTAGTTACAATGTCAATGGGCTGTTTATTGTTGGGGGATGAAGGACGCTGTAACTGGAGTGGGCAAGACCGGATCAATGTGCAACTGATCCTCTTGCTAATGAGATGGATTGGGTGATTCATTGTCGCCATTATCGGCTCCGAAACGAGACACGATTGCCCCACCACGGAAGAGCGAAAGCAAATCCCTGCATAGACGTCAAGAAGGGAAAGTTTCGAAAATGGAGATTAAAGCCAGTCAAGTTTCTAAAGAAAAAAAATACGCAAGTTAGAGTTTGTCGAGTTTTAAAGCATAAACCAAAAAGTTTCAAAATGTAGGTTACAGTCAGTCAAGTTTAGAAAAAAAAATAAAGGGTTGTCTGTTGAGTTTTAAAGAATTGTTGGTTATAGTTTGTCAAGCTATAAAATCTGTTGGTTAGAATCTGCCGAGATTAAGGGATAAGTGTGAGACAGACACTACCAATTTTTTAGATGTAGGTTAGAGTTTTTTCAAGTTCAAAAAATTCAGGTTTGAGCCTGCTAATTTTGACAATGATTGTTAGAGTCCGTGAACATCAAAAAGATGTAGGTCGGAGCTTGTAAGTTATATAAAAAACACCTGTCTGAATCTGCGTGGAAAAAAAATGCAGGTTACAGTTTGCATATTTAACCCACATATATAAATGTGGCGTTAATTTTCCTCCGAACTCTTCGCAAGTTATGTAAAAAAATAAATAAATAAATAAATACAACCAAGTCACGCGTGCTCGTTATGGCGATGTCACACAAGCATGAAAATACGAGACTAACTTTGTACCAGTAAACGAGCAGACGAAAAAATTATCAACACGTTGCAATGTTTAGCGGCAAGATGCTAATAAACGTAAATAAAAAAAAAATGTACCCCATACAACACTGCCTTTACACTTCTTGCTCTCCTTGCTTAAGCTGGCCTTATGCCAGCTTGCATTCTTGCCAAAGGAACACACTTTATGAGAAACAATACCATAGAGTGCAGCTTGAAATTGCTGAAGGGCAGCGAGAGATGTTTACTTACTTTTCTGAGTACTATTAAGGACATATTTCTTGAGGTCAGAAAATAAAAAAAAAAGTATATATATATATATATATATATATATATATATATATATATATATATATATATATATATATATATATATGTATGTATATATATATATATATATATATATATATATATATATATATATATGTGTGTGTGTGTGTGTGTGTGTGTGTGTGTGTGTATGTATGTGTGTGTGTATCACTTGAAAATTGCCTCACAGGCCGTCTCCGAGACAGTTTTTGGGCAAAGATACCCCACTTTCTAGCCTTGTTTATCGAGGTCTACGTAACACGCTTGTCGTTCTTGGTGACCAAACGAAGGGGGGAAAAACCATCTCACTATTGGTTGATGGTTTGTTGAGATCGAGATGGCCTTATGAAAACACGGGCCCTTGCCCAGTGTGGGAAGGTGTTAGTGAGTGTTCTGGTGTAAACTCCTGGACTCAGTCTGCCAACCAAGACGAATTATCGCTATTTCTCAGAGCCATAAATGTAAGAATGGCTGATTCATTCTAAAATGTAATTTTTACCAGACTAGCCCAGGCTTGTATGTCATACGTGGTAGTTTTAATTTATTCATATTTCCCGATGTGTATTTTGTTCTCTGATTATGAAAGCTAGTGTTATGGCGCCTAATGATGGTGTACTTGCACGGTGAACCAAAAAACGTGAGTCACCAGTGTGTCATTGTCCCAAGGTCGAAAACCATCAAAATTTCCTAATTCCACTGAATTCATGAAACAATAAAACTTTTAATTTTTGTTATCTCACTCCATATTTATAACAAGGTCATTTTCATGCTTTCCTCTACGTCCATCAATTTATCGCAGTTTGTTTTATGTATAATTTTAAGCTTCAGTCTTTGAAATAACTAACTTTACTTGGATGGCAAATCCGTTTTCATTTGTAAAACTGTTTTTTTGAAATCCTGTTCGATTTCTAGAGCTATGAAACGTGAATCACGTAACAAATGATGAGAACTTGAAGCACTACATCATAAAGACACAATGTGCATCAATATATAAGCTGGTAAAATGACATAATCAACTAAAAATCTGTTCCTGTCCACCAAACAACCAAACTCCTCCACAAAAAAAAAAAAAAAACAAGCACACGCTCAACCATATTTGGCAAGGGAAGTAGAAAATCTAAAAGATCCATCACTACTACAGAAAACTTTCTACAGGCGCTAGAAGTGCTTTGTGGTTGAGGAGACCATTCATGTAAACCACACCCGATATATATAGAACCCACAGGGTCAGTGGGTCAAAGGTTTGTTACGGTGGACAAACTCTTTGCAATATGCTATCATTACTATGCACCAACAATGGTAGAGATTGTAGTAGTACGATATTCAGGAGGGTGCCTGTAATGATGGACAAATATATCATGATGCTATCAACTATGTGCACAGTATGGAGAGAGAGAGAGAGAGAGAGAGAGAGAGAGTTGATCGTTTCAACAGGAAGCGATCAATATTAATAGTCTAACATTTTGCAAGATGCTATCGCGCTGTGAGCCGCCAAGTAGGTAAGACAAGCGTACACGCGCATTCGCACGAGAGAGAGAGAGAGAGAGAAGGGGGGGGGAGGGGGGTTATAGCACCCTCCAGTTGAGTTCTTTACGTTAGATCGTGTTCAATTTGTCAGGAAACGAAGGGGAAACAGATACTTACACAGGATGTGTTTGCAATCCGCCGCCCCCTGACCAGTACCGACTGCTATCTCGGTTTCTCTATCTTCCTTGGCATCGGTGGGCCATGTTTGGGCACGGGGCTCGTGGGTTATCACTTAACATGGACTTCATTCGTCCTGATTCGAATTCGATAGCGTCGATAGGGATGGATAATTAAGGTTGCGAAGCGATTCTTCCCTGTCATATATTAAATATAGGTATTGCAAATGCTAGTTTGTGTTCTCTCTCTCTCTCTCTCTCTCTCTCTCTCTCTCTCTCTCTCTCTCTCTCTCTCTCTCTCATTCACTCGCTGGAAGTTTTATTTTAGGTTTTAAAAGGACCGGTAATTTGGATTTTACATGAAATGTAAAGAGTCAAGTCTTTTTCTACAATTATTCCTATCGAATTATTTTCTCATTTTAATCTTGACAGGAATACAAGATTTAATATACATGTAATTCATAATCAGAAGTAGACTAAATGCTATATACGTCTGAAAAGGAAAAAAATTAAGTCACATCAAGAAAAAAAAATTGCATCTTGACAGCAGGAGTCTTAATGCCATAGACTTCTGCTTGAAAATATTTGCAGAATTCTACTGAAAATTAACAAAACACCAGAAAAGTCTTGTCATTTTCCTTGTCTGAATAAATAACTACGAAATAATATCACTAGTTGCTATTATTAAAAAGTAGTTAACCACGTTCGATTTACCTGACTAATGTGATATGTTTGGAAAATACCAACCAACATTTTCAAGGAATAAAACCCTGATATTGATCCATTTGGAAAAAAAAAAACTATAATTACAAGCCTTCAAACAGACATCCAATTACAAATCCGCGCAAAGACACAACAAAGATGCACTAATCAAACATACCAAACACTGCAATTTCGAGGTGTGTACGTACTGAGGAAACCAGTTCCATGCCTTTTTTTATTTATTTATTTTTTTTATACCGCATATCTAGGGAGGAGCAGGTAATGAGTTGAGAGAAGGGAAAATCTCGTACAACGGCGAGGGAGGAGAATTATTTAGGGGGAACACAGTGAGAAGTTCACTTGATAAAGATGAGTAAGAGCTCAGCGTTTACTGATCTTTGAAAAAGTGGTTTGGAACCGCTAGAGAGAGAGAGAGAGAGAGACAGAGAGAGAGACAGAGAGAGAGAGAGAGTTCAAAGTTTACAATGATGTTTTATAAGTGTTTTGAAACCGCTAGAGAGAGAGAGAGAGAGAGAGAGAGAGAGAGAGAGAGAGAGAGAGAGAGAGAGAGACAGAGAGAGAGAGCTCTAAGTTTACACTGATGTTTTATAAGTGTTTTGGAACCACTGGAAAGGGAGAGAGAGAGCGAGAGAGAGCCTAAAGCTTACACTGATGTTTATAAGTGTTTTGGAACAACTAGAGAGAGAGAGAGAGAGAGAGAGAGAGAGAGCAGTTCATACTGATGTTTTATAAGTGTTTTGGAACAGCTAGAGAGAGAGAGAGAGAGAGAGAGCTCAAAATTTACAATGATGTTTTATAAGTGTTTTGAAACCGCTAGAGAGAGAAAGAGAGAGCTCAAAGTTTACACCGATGTTTTATAAGTGGTTTGAAGCCGAGAGAGAGAGAGAGAGAGAGAGAGAGAGAGAGAGAGAGAGAGAGAGAGAGAGAGAGAGAGAGAGAGAGAGAGAGAGAGAATATCTGATAATGAATACCAGTTAAATGATTCTAATTCGTTAGTATGAGGCTTACCTCGTTGAGGTTCTAATACTCTCTTTCTCTTTCTCTCCATATTAGGCAGTGACCAACTGCAGTCGACTGACACACAAACACAAGCACAAGCGCAGACTGTCATGCTATGAGAGAGAGAGAGAGAGAGAGAGAGAGAGAGAGAGAGAGAGAGAGAGAGAGAGAGAGAGAGAGAACTTGGCATTGAAAATTCTGTAGGGTGAGAGTGTCGGGACACTCTCAGGTGCATGTTTGAGAGAGAGAGAGAGAGAGAGAGAGAGAGAGAGAGAGAGAGAGAGAGAGAGAGCATTTACTCACTGACCCTGCTCCTCTCTCTCTCTCTCTCTCTCTCTCTCTCTCTCTCTCTCTCTCTCTCTCTCTCTTTATGTGTGTGTGTGTGTGATTTCCCATTTGACATAAACTTCCTTATCTCACAAAGAGCGAGAGAGAGAGAGAGAGAGAGAGAGAACTGGGCGTTGAGAATTCTGTAAGGTGAGGTCAGCTTGAATAGGCGACCTCCTTGACCTCATGGGCGCTGTCACTCCCCCACAACTGACCGAGCATAACAGTGGGACTCTCTCTCTCTCTCTCTCTCTCTCTCTCTCTCTCTCTCTCTCTCTCAACATACACATGAGTGTCCTGACACTCTCACCCCACAGAATTTTCAATGCCACTCTCTCACAGAATTTTCAATGCCATGTCTCTCTCTCTCTCTCTCTCAAACATACACATGAGTGTTCCGACACTCTCGCCCTACAGAATTTTCAATGCCAAGTTCTCTCTCTCTCTCTCTCTCTCTCTCTCTCTCTCTCTCTCTCTCTCTCTCTCTCTCTCAAACATACACACGAGTGTTCCGACACTCTCACCCTACAGAATTTTCAATGCCTAGTATTTCTCTCTCTCTCTCTCTCTCTCTCTCTCTCTTCGTGAGATAAGATAGTGCATGTTAAGTAAGCAATAAGCAAACCCTATATGATATAAACAAAAAATAATACAACACATACATAAACTTATCGAACTTTTCTCAATTCCAGGATGTAATGAATCTATAGTACGATGAGCAGGGAAATAAAAATTAAAGCTATAGAATAGAATAGAATTAGAATTTAGGCCAAAGGCCAACGCTAGGACTTATGAGGTCATTCAGCGCTGAAAGGGAAATTGACAGTAAGAAGGTTTGAAAGGTGTAACAGGAGAAAATCCTCGACGTTGCATTAGGAAACAATTTTTAGAAAGGGTGGAAAGTCAGACGTAAGAAAGAGAATATGAAAGGAGGTACAGTAAAAGAAATGAGAAAGGTTTCAGCTAGGGGCCGAAGGGACGCTGCAAAGACCTCTAAGTAAAGCCTAAAGCGCACCACGTGAGGTGCACTGACAGCATTGACCCCCTACGGGGAAAATTGACGCTACAGCACACTACTTCGGCGAATTAGAGATAAAGCCCTCTCATGTTGCTGAATGGAATAAATCAATTAAAATTTTAAATTTTCGACCGAAAGCATAAAGGAGAAAAAGCAGACAAGCAAACTCGTAAAGTAAACACTACAGCATACGTTTGTATGTTTACTCTAAACCTGCGTCACAGTCACTATATACCGATGCATCTAATCCAAACATTATCAAAGGCAATGGTTCTAGTCATTTTTCGTACTTCCCGCTTGAGAACTTTTAATCCTATTAAAAAGTGTTTTCTCATCGAGAAAACCTGTTATCTTTTTTTTTTTTTTATAGCAAAGAGTGTTATACTCAATGTTTATTTCTTTTATTTTTGGGGTGGGTGAGTGGATTGTATGTCCCTTTGAAATAATCACGCAAACACAAGCTAACAAAAACAAACAAAGCAAGCTAGTCATGATTTAGAAAGTATATATTCCTGACACTAACAACCACACTAGTTACAGGGACGACAGAAATGTGAAAGAAGAAGTAGAAGAAGAAGTAGAAGAAGAAGAAGAAAAGATAAACAACGAACACCCACATTTCTTCGGGGTTTCCCTCGTGATGTTCATCTTCATCTCCCAGCCTCTGGATCAACCCTGTAATTGACGCTGACAGCTGACAAGCTCAAAGACAAGGAGCTCAGGGCACCCGCAATCAAAAGTAAATGAAACCAGCGCAATGAATGACGTACCCGAGCAGAGACGCAGGTGGGGGAATGGGTGGAACTCTGAAAAGCATCGAGGCAGATCTACGATGGCTGCGCATTTTCGCCAAAAGGGTTTTATGAAGACAATTACTGTTGCTTTGGTTAATTTCTAACCTGTGGCAATCCTGGTACTCATTCGATAGCGTAAAAACGCACAAATGTTAAAGGATTTGGGTTGGGGTTGGGAGTGGCGATAGGGGGGTGGGTGGAGAAGACGTAGTGCTGGGATTCAACTTTGGCCCAAGACGAATCAGGGTCATGTGGGATATGCAGTTGTTTCTTGGCCATTTTATATTTTTGTTACACCTTCTTCTTCGTCGTTTAACGTGCTTTTTCGCATTTTTTTTATATGGGGTACCTAACTTACAAAATGAGAGAGAGAGAGAGAGAGAGAGCCAACGGAATTAACTATTCCAGGAAAAGCCTTATTAAGGCTGAAGTGACAGCAGCAAATATCGAGCTGCTAGCAATAACGAGAAGAAGGGCGGAATAGTCCCAACATGACCCCGGAAACGTCGCTATAACGAGGGGCTTAGCAGAGCCAAAAAGAGGGTCAAAGCAACCACTCCATCACGTAGAGAACCGAAAAATAGATAACCCAAAGCAGATAACGAAAAAGATTTTCTATGAGTCGTCACCCATCATACCAGGTCACCTAATGGTCACGAGTTTCCTCTCACTGACACCTGAACACAACGCCCTACATAATCATCTCGTTACACATGGCAACGAGGTATTCGTCTGCTTACATAGGGAAAATGATCGACAGAGAAAGTAAACGAAAAACTACGGACATCGCAGAAGTAGAGGGAATAACTAAAACGGGGATAATTTAATAAGGAACTGAAAACAAAATAAAAAGACATACCTAAACGCAGTTATATAACTATAATTATAATATATATATATATATATATATATATATATATATATATATATATATATATATATATATATATATATATATATATATATATGTTGAGCAGTACGCTCGCCTCATCAAAGAAGAACCGCCTTTCGATTCCCGAGCTCTAAGCACTTTCCGATAATTCCTGTTGTGCCTACGCTGGCAAAATCAGTGAATATAATTCATGGTAGTTGATCAAACGTGGTGAATCACAAACAGGGTGGAGATGGGCTCCCTCATCCAAGATGTTTTACTAAAAACCAAAAGGGTAACATACTATGAATTATGTGCAATTTACCCTTCCAGGTGGCTCCAGAATGTGTTATCCTTCTGATTTTCAGAAACGATCCTAGAATAAGGTTGCTAGCCCCATACCCTGCTTTCCCGACATTCAAGGGGCTTATGTACTGACGACGCCTTGCAGTTCTCAATGGTCACCATCCAAGCATAGACCTGACCCTGCAGTACGTGTTCAAATTCTCTGACCAGACGACCAAAGGTTTAGCGAAATGCTGTGTCTATAGGAAAAACCAAGAATAAAAAAAAAATGCAATATAAGCATTAATAGTAGCGGAACATAAGGTAATTCCCACAGGAGTAAAAAGAAAATAATAAACAATAAACACACACACACATATATATATACATATATATATTATATATATATACATATACTATATATATTAATAGTAACTGACAACAGTTGACATGCTTGTCATCAATAAGAAACATCACTGACTATACGAACCTTATAAATAACAATATTTGGTTATACAGATCAATAAAGATAAAGAAAATTGGAAGGAAGGTGCGCGTGAGTGTATCCTGACGCAAGGGAACTCAATTACAAGCGTGTGGGAGGTCATAATTCCGAGACTACGGTACACCCCAGTGTTTGGGGACAAACACTAAATTTGGCACCTGAGGTCATCCACAGGTACAAATAGCTTCAGTTAGCCCTAAGGAAAAATTCAAATAACTGAAAGGAACGCATGTTGAGCACCCATCTCCTCTAGTCAAAAACAAGATCACAAAACGGATGCCAATAAGGGCTTGCGTTTATGGAGCATGGCAGAGAGAGTTTGAGGGCCTCAAGAATTCTGCCATCTTGGAAATATTAAGAGGATAAACCCGAGGAAAGCTTGGAAGAATCAAGGAATTCCTGAGAACGAGGTGTGAATTGCCTGATATTATTCATGTGGTTTGGTGTGGTGCTGGAGTGTCATCAATAGGCGGGGGTGGATGGACGTGTCTCGAGGAGAGAGAGAGAGAGAGAGAGAGAGAGAGAGAGAGAGAGAGAGAGAGAGAGAGAGAGAGAGAGAAATGCAGGTTATTGGGAGGGTGAAGATAGTCGTCAGGTAGGTGGTATGAGGGCATCAAACAAGAAGGGAATAAAAAAATACGGGGTATGAGGGGCATGGGTTGGGATGTGGCCTGAAAGAGGAGTAACGTTGCTTGGATGCATTGCAAGCCTGCGTGGGTGGTAGTGTTGTTAGAGGAGAAGCAACGCAGAGTCTGAGGGTACTGCTTGTAACGCCTTTACCAACCAGTTTGAATAAGAAAAAAAAAATGGGAACAAAAAAAAGAGATAAAATTCCAGTGAGAACAACGGTTTTTACCTCCATCTAAAGCGTGTTTGTTTTAAACAAAACCTTTTCACCTTTTCTACCGAGCTATCTGTTGATAAAAAGGCGCCTCTCCCCAAGCATCCCTCCCCCGCCCTCATCTCATCAAGGGAAATTTTATCTCAAAAGATCCATTGGCAGGGGATGCGGTAATCTTAATAGGCAAAAAACCCCGGTTTCTGTTACAGGCCGTGGCCCGACCTGTTGCCTTCGCGAGTCCAAAGTTGCCAAAAACTTTGAGGGGCTGAATATTTATGGATTAATATCGCTCAACCCGCCCTTCGGATCAGATTTCCTTTGCTTATTGCCTTCGTACTCGCCCGAAGGAAAGAATGTCATTCAACGGAAGGGTAACGAACGTGAAAACACCGTCCTAATTAAATGTACCAATTATTTATTCGTTCATTCGCCGTTTGGAAAAAAGAAAAAAAAAAAGGGGGTCTCACGGTTCACTGATTTTCAACGGCAACATTGCATCCTGGAGCAAGTCCTTGTTGTTGTCGCTTCGCTATTACAGGAGAATCCTACCTAACAAGCATTCGAAAAGTCGCTGCTGTCTTCCCTGGTGAATTGCCCTCCCGCTGAACACACATTCTAAAAAACTTGTTATCTTATTATTTTTACACGGATTTTCTCACATTATTATTATTCACATGTGGATATTTCCACTATATCATAATTATTACTAAATGTTTACACTTCCTACTGACGAATTTTTAAAAAGAATCTCCGTGGGACTATTGCCGGGGGTCTACCTGGGACTCTCTATGGCAGAGTCAGCAGACACGCAGGCAGGCATATGGATACGGTCTTTAGTCTCTCTCTCTCTCTCTCTCTCTCTCTCTCTCTCTCTCTCTCTCTCTCTCTCTCTCTCTCAATGGAATAATGGCACAAACAGCAAAACTATTAATTATCTATTAATATCGTTAATTTTTTAAAACTATATAAATATACAGGTACATATACATATAGATATAGATATAAATACATACATACATACATACATATAGATACAAATATATATACATACATACATATATATATATATATATATATATATATATATATATATATATATATATATATACTATACACACACACACACACACACACACATATATATATATATATATATATATATATATATATATACGTAATACGTATATGTGTACAAATATGCGTGTCTTTTCTACGCAATTATCTGTACTTTCCCTCGGGTGCTTATTATTGTCCTTTAACTCTGGAAGTATTTCAAAGCACATGGTCTCCGAATTTTCATAATTTAATATTATCTTGAGATTTCGTATCATCTCTAAAACTTAACTGTAAATCCTGATATAACAAACACTTCAAGTGTTTGTAACCACCATGACCAAATGAAGGTGCTCAGAGAACTTGCGCTTATTCATGCAAGAAAGTAGAAAGCACCGATCGATCCAGAAAGTCACAGGTTAAACATTTTGAATATAAATCAAATCGCAATGTACTCCATGCAAGGAATTATTCGTTAGTGTACATTATACTATATACATAATAATACTGATATTCCTCTGAGTACTGCATGCGTATAGTTACCATTATAAGGCCACTGATTCTAGTAGTAAATAAAATACATTAAGTTTTCCAAAACTCCCAAAATTCAATTTTGATCGTTACAACTGCCCAATGGCAACGGCTGATTATTCATCATCGTTTAAACTATCGTTAATTGACGTGAGACAGGGCTGCATGTCTCGCGCCCTCATGCATATGCATGACGATCAGCACAAGAAATCTTATTTGCATGTCGGCACGGAGGTTTTTTCGTGCGCCAAGATGGTGTTCAGTAAAAAAAAAAAAAGTACTCTGAGCGTAAACAAACACGGGTAGTTTGTAAATATTTATTTTTGGGACGAAATGGAGAAACCCTACATTTGTGGTTTTCTCTTTAGTGGACTTGAAAACTGATACCAATGCTTCTCTCTACATTTTGTTAACATCATAAAATATAAAGAAAGAGTACACAAAGAATGATGGATAAAGGAAAATTAACCTTAATAGTACAAAGAATAAAGAAATGATAAGACATAGCAAAAAATAACTTTCCTGTAATATCAAGATTTCTTTCTCATGACACTTCCATAATATGAAAACAGTCCTGTGAAAAAAATACGAAGTTTTGTCATAATTTGACAGAAATGCCGCCTCTGAAGACGAATTATTATTCTAAAAAAATAAATATAAATCCTATTTATACCAAAAACAAATGAGTAAATTTCTTCCAGCCGTTTAACCATCATAGGCGTTGTCACAAACCAAACACATAAAAACAAATGACAGTAAATATGCTGGAAAAATATTTACAGATATTTGCAGAGTGACTTGAGAAGACAGTATTTCGCAATATTCCTCTCCATTGTAGTCGAAAGTATCCATCTTCGGTGTTTACCTGCGGTTCAGGTGTAATCGGATGTCTTTACTCAGCAGTTGTTGGTGTTGTTATTATTATTATTATTATTATTATTATTATTGTTATTATTATTATTATTATTATTATTATTATTATTATTATTATTATTATTATTATTATTATTATTATTATTATTATTATTATAGGGAAGAAGACCCTCATTGAGGCAAGTTTTGTTATATAAAATGGCTGCATTATGCGAACTGATTTTATACTGAGTTTTCTCAATTCTTCAAATAATTCGCTTTTCCTGCACATCAATATTAGTCCATAACTGACTAATATTAATGTCAGGAAAAGCGAATTATTAGAAGAATATCATTATTACTATTATTGTTATTATTATTATTATCATTATTATTATTATTATTATTAGTCCTTTGTTATTACTATTTGTCTTTTTGTTGTTATGACTATTATTATTATTATTATTATTATTAGTAGTAGTAGTAGTAGTAGTAATATGCACTCACATTTTGCCAAATATCCATAACTGATGAATAAAGAAGTACCACTGAAGTGAACCTACTTCATTTTCTGAAACATCTTCTTGCAACCTGTCACACTGAACCATCCTTCGGATAAAGATGTCCTCCCTAACACATCCCCTGAACTTGGACGCCTACCAAACTCAATTGAGCTAAACTCAGTGATCATGTAACCTCCCCTAATTTCCAACCGCCAGCGCCTTTCAATACCTCTGGAAAGTGCGAAGACACCGATGAAAAACATTTCACCTAAACGCAATGTTCCCCCCCGATCCATCTTTTAGATCTGTTGTCGGCCCAACTTCTGTATCTTTTTCTCCAAGACTTCCGAAGGCAGCAGATCCATCATGTGGTGTTGAATCTGTAACTCAAGTTGAGAAGTTCCTGGGCTTCTTGGTTTTTCACGCTGACGGCGTCCTGACATTCATGCCGATTTACGGAAGAAGAAGAAGAAGATGAAAAAGACGGGTGAGAGGGTTTCTTGTTCCAGACGCTTGCTGTTAATTTTTCGTAAGATTTCCTCAAGTTTACTGAATACTCATCTTCAGAAATGTGGTTATCTTTAGGGTAAATACTTAAGCCCTGTTTGTTTTGGAGAACACTGTATCCAAGGTGATGAGAGCAAATAGTAAGAGCTGCGTGTTCAAACACCTTGAACGGCTGAGGGCGTACAGTTTCCGGTACAAACAGATATACAACTCGCGTATTCAAATGACATATACAAGGAGGAACGGTCTGCCAAATAAGATGAAATAAAATAAGACTCGCTATAATCAATAGACATACAAAGAAATAAGTAAATTTGAGCATACATACGCTTCAACATAGAAATATAAGCATACTATTTTACTGAGACTGGGCATCAGTATTTACTCTAGAAGCCTTAAGGATTCGAAGATGCATAAGAAGAGCATTGCAAATCACACAAAGTTAAGCTTACAGTAGCTGGTTACAGAAAACAAATCTGTATAAAAATAAAAATCCATCACACTCGGAGATAACTGTAATATAATGCAGATAAAGCCGAAATTAATTAGATGAAAGGGTACAGAGCACTAATTAGCCCCCTGAAAAAATACGTGCCTCAGTGAGTAAAAATCAAGCCAACCAAAATGCATCTTTAAGTGTTATTAGGCGAGCAATAAAGATCGACATCTTCATTAGTTGACGTTTTACAGGACACTAAGCACCCCTCGCAAGGATCCATCCTATAAATCTCCTTTGACACTGCTTGAGAGATCCCTCGGAAAAAAAGGAACCCAGTCAATTCGTTACTTAACTAACGCGCTATTAAAAGAGGGACTAGTGTAGTAGTTTAGCAGCGACAGATATTTTACTAGCAATCAAGCAGCTCTCTCTCTCTCTCTCTCTCTCTCTCTCTCTCTCTCTCTCTCTCTCCTTGAGCCTGATGGTCTCTCTAGCAGCTGTTGAGTACTCTCTGACCTGTCCTGGCTTTTTGGTGCATACAAAAATCAAAAATGCATAACAAATATTAAAGACAGCGACAAACAAAAAAAAAGATACGAATGAAACAGCAAAAACATGAACAGCAGACAATACCGAACAACAGCCTGTAAAGGACAAAAAATACAATGAACGTCGTTGTATGTAGCAAAGAAGGAAACTAGAAATAGCAGCTTAGACGACATCAAGTACATTTATAGAGTGCAAATTCCCTTACTAGTACTGCAAATTTTGTTACTGTTTCACGTATAAATGGAGAGAGAGAGAGAGAGAGAGAGAGAGAGAGAGAGAGAGAGAGAGAGAGAGAGAGCCGAGGCCAGGGAGAAATGACCAAATCGAAGCAAATAAAACCCGAGGGATCCCATAAGAATAAGGAATAGGGAGTAACTAAGGGATTAACTGTCTGCTTAAGACCGTTTGAAAAGCTTTCGAAACCGTTAATGGGAAATCAGATTCGGGATAGCCCAATGAAGGATCAGCAGATAGGGGTATCAGCAATCATCCGATCTCCAGAAGGCAATAAAATACCTTAATGAGTATGACCGGGTACTTACTTTGTCTTCAAGTCCATCGGTCAGGCCAAGTCAGGGCTAAAACCACAGGTAAATGGAAGTTCAAAATTCAAGCTTCTAGTCATTATGTGCAGAGGAAAATTCTATATATAGTGAAGCAGAAAACTCCTATTAAAGCAATACTACTCCGAATTACTTCGTGCTTATGTTTAACGAAGATGGAGCCTCGATGACCAAATGGCTAGACTAATGCCGAAAAGAATTTTACACACGCTGTGATCGCAAAAAAATAAAAAAAAAAAAAAAAAAATAAAAAACTGAAAATGCTCAACAATCCCTAAATTATGATACGAAAGGTAATTTGAAACTCCTGTCGATCACACAAAAACATGAAATAACAGCTCAACAAACATTTTATTACGACATAAAAATGACTCTGCAAATTGACATAACCAGCTAAAGAGCAGAACGTGAGAAAAAGAGTTACATTACGAACTAAGTTTCAAGCGATGAAAACATAAAATGCAATTGCCTCATATTTCAAGTCTCGAGTTTATTGTTGCCTCCGAAAGGCCATTGGAAAGTATGGAACGTGTGAGGTTCCATGGAATGTAGTCTTGCTGCTTCGGGTATTGGCAAGATGGGAAGAAAAAGCTAGGCTTCAGAATTTCATCGAGATAGAAAATGGAGGACGCTGACAAAGGTATTGGTAAGATTGCAGGAAAAAGTAAATGATTCATTTTCCTTGAAAAGAACATAGGCGAAAAGGTATGGCAAGGTTGAAGGACAGAGTGATTGAAATTCATAAGAAAAGAAAACGCAAGAAACTGACAAAGGTTTCGCAAGCGTAGCTTAAAAGCAAGTAACTGAGTTCACTGAGAAAGAAAACGGAGTACACTGACAAAGGTATTGGCGAGCTGATAGGAAAAGATAACCGAGTTTTAGGAAGAAAGAAAATGAAGTAAACAGGAAAAGCAATTGACAAACTTAAAGGAAAAAGAAAGTACCTGAATTTTATCGAGAAGGAGAATAGGACACTGACAAGCGAACTGGCAGACTGACAGGAAAAAGCATTTATCTGACAAGGATATTGCGTAGCTAAGAAGAGAATTGAATTAATGAATTTCACCGAGGAAAAGAAAATTAAGGAAACTGACAAAGACATCAGCGATCAGAAAGGAAAAGTAAATGAATTTCCTTAAGAGTAAAAGTGGAGGAAACTGTCAAAGGTATTGGCATTCCGAGAGGAAAAAGTAACTGAACTTTAAGGGTAAAGAAAATGCAGTGAACTGACAAATGTATCAACAGGGTGAGGAAGAGGGGTGGGGAGGAGGGGGGAGGAGAAGTAACTAACTGAATTTCACTCAGAGTGAAAATGAATGAAAATGACAAGGGCATTTGAAAGCTGAGCTACTTGTTTGTTAATACAAACTAGAAAAACAAAAACTAAAGTCAACAATGTTGTAGCACAAGCTGAACGAAAATATAAGTAACTGAATTTAACTGAACTAAAAATGGAGACAACTGATAAAGGCAATAGCAAACTGATAGGAGAATATATGTAGCTGAATTCAAGTGAGAAAGATAAGAAAGGAAAACTAATATATGGTGAGGAGAAATTAAAATTCAAGCTGAAGGGCTAAAAACAACTTTTTGTGGCTAAATCTACGTACAAATGACGTGTAACAAGTGAGCGAAAATGAAACGAAAATAATGACAAATTTCAAAAGAGTACAAGGAAGCTGTCTAAAGGGCAACCAGACTGCATTTCGCAATGTGCAGAGAGAGAGAGAGAGAGAGAGAGAGAGAGAGAGAGAGAGAGAGAGAGAGGATTTATCAGGGTGTTAAAAATGCTGTTCAACTCCTTCCTATGAGAGAGAGAGAGAGAGAGAGAGAGAGAGAGGAGAGAGAGAGAGAGAGAGAGAGAGAGAGAGAGTCTTCGATAACCAAGAAACAAACACCTTAGAATGAGGTAAATAAAGATAAAAAAAAATCCCCTTTTCTGCCGAGATGTCATTCAAGATGATAAACGTAAAGTTATAAAATGTGGTAGGTATGAAAGACTGAAGGATACTGAAGGTCAGGATTAGATGCACACAAGGAAACGATGAAGCTGAAAAATAAATAAGCAGTGATGAAAATTAATAAGAAAAGGAACTTCACGGGAAACACACAAATAATAAAAAGGCAATAACAAGGACTGCATCTATCTTGCTACTGAGAAGCATGAAGCGTATAATTCTCTCTTCGGTGCTCCCATACTCTTATGAAGCTCTTCATTTGTAAAGGAAAGTATATTACTAACTAGCAGAAAGATTCAATATTACTTCTACTGTTGTTTTCCATTTAGCCAATAAGACCTAGTTTCATCGTATTTTGCCAGTTTCGATTCCCGTCTAACACTCCCCAATAATAATAAATTAAAAATAATCACCTTAATTAAACGTGAATATTTATTTGGAAGCATCAGCTCCCTTCATAATATACTGTCTCAAAACTATGAAAGGCCCTCCCCCTCCCCCACTTTGAAAGAAGTCAAAATATGAAAATGATGAGAGAAGGGGTGTGGTCAAGCCCCAAAAGTAAGATCTGGGTGGGAGGAACGAGCGCTGATGACTGCGAGAGAACAAGGTATTGTAGCAAAGACTCGATTGGGAGACCGGGGGAGGTCTGGGGGCATAGGGGAGAGGAAGGTCGAGGAGGGGGAGGGGTCCAGCATCAGGTGATGGGGCAAACAGGTGCAGTTTGTGACAGGTGTCGGGAATTTGGGCCCGAACGATGGTCTCTCTCACCTTTTCGTTCAGGTCACCGGTAAAAGTGCTTTCGACGAACCCGTTTCTCCGCGAAAAATTTGCATAAAAAATATAAAACTCCGTCTATTCGCGGCGTTTTTGAGCGGGGTTGCTTACTTACGTAAGTGATACGGGCGATACCAACTGGCTGTCCTGAGGTATTTCAGAAAGTAATAGAAGAAGAGGTTATGCGTTTTTCAGAGTCAAACGTAAGCTCAAGCAAAAGAAAACATCGAACAAAATAGAAGAAGCGACGAAAGGAGTCGTCGTAGCAGCGGCAACACCGACGCTACAGGAGGAAGAAATAAGAAGTAAGCAGACCCTTGGCAATGACGGGCAACTTCAAGTTTTTACGGCACGGACACACTCATGATAGCCGAAACTCTAGAAGACACGCGGTACATATACGGCTGGAAGACATTTACATACTATACTCGAAGATTCGGAGGACTCTCGCGAGAATATTAATGAAGCCCCAGAAGCGAAGAAAATAAAAGAAAGAAAGAATTTAGTGAAAAAAAAAATATATCAATTGAAATCCGTGATGGCGGCGCGGACGCGACGAGCAAACTGGGGATACCAGAAGGACCACTACAAATATGTGTCGGGAAGTGTCGAAACTCAAGTTCTGGGTAAAAGTTTCCTTCGACCATAAAAAGGAATTGGATGGAAATCGCCAAGGTTAGATTTCGAGATTTCTAGCCGGGACCGAGCGGTGACATTACCTTTAACGAGATAAAATAGGTAGCAGTCAGTTTTGTGATCTTTTAGACGCATAAATAAATTAATGTTTATAGAGTAATTACCTACTTGAAATTAATCTCAAAAACTTAGAGGTGCCAAAGTAAACAAATGCTCAGAATAGGAGATGAAAGGATGAATAAATAAACTGGGATTGGACCAAATAAATCCTGCATGTAACTGGAAGGATCTGCTGACTAAGGCATCGTTTAGAATCAAAATCCTCTCTCACACTTTGTTTATTTCTTTCTACTGAACAAAAAGTGTCCATGTACGAAAACCATCATAAAACAATTAAGACGCCGTTGTGAAGAGACGTCATGGAAAGAGACAGAAAATGCAATGCAGCAGAAAGGAAGTAATTTGGGAGCATGCCCAGCAATTACCACCCGCACGTTAAAGGTCCTGGAAATTACCTCAAGAAAATAAAAGTTAACCCGGGCTATACACGCTACCATGCCACCTCTAAAGTACAGGGCAGTGGCGAGCCTCCAGTCACACATGCTTCTGTTAGTGACCATCCCCCTGCCAGTATTATTTCTCCTCAGTGGCTGCTTTGTTAGTTAAGTCTGATTTCCATTAGTTAGTGTGCGTGTGCGTGCGTGTGTTTCTGAGCGCTTGTGCGTGTGCGCGTGGACATGCATCAGTGAGATTTCAGCGTGGGAAGAGGTGGAGATTTTCTCCTCATTACTATTTGTTTGTGAACAAATGAGTGATATTTATTGTCATCCATCATCTTCGTCCTTGACGGTTGTGTAATCAAACCACCCTCTGTCCTTCTCGTGAATTCACTGAAACAGTTACAGGCACAGGAGTCGCGTAACAGGAATCCGCATGCAGGACAGGCTCTACTTAACAACATTTAATTAAAATTCTTATTTTCCTGAAGGTCTTGACGACCGACAACGACTCATAAACGTTCAAGAGAAAATCCCAATTCGTTTCCAAAAATAATGATATTCATATTGCACTTCATAAAATGGACGTGAATCGTAAAACTATAAGAACACAATGACAGTGATATCACAGTTAAAGACACTTCTTGTACATGCATTAATTGCAAATCCGCGCGTACACGCTGTAGTTGTAAAAAGCACTTTCAGTTATCAAAACAGACGTACATTTTCTGCTTGAATAACCTGTATTTGTCCGGATACGTTCTCAGCGTCCACCTGCGACCTTGTGGTCGGCGGCAGGGAGTTTTCCCAGTTTCTTTTGCGACCAGCGGGTCAAGATGGTAAGGGGAATATACCTTGAATTTATCCTTCATTACTAAATACCAGCGGAACAGTTACAAGGACTGCGGTGGAGTCAGACCAAGTGAGAGAGGAGCAGTTATGTAAATAAACATTGGCTTCATTATCCTTGATGGCCGTTCACGGCTTATAAGTTTCGTAAACACCTCTGATGTTGATCATCTTCGGCACAAATTGATACCGACAGTATACAGTTGGTTCTTGAAGATTGCAAAAACGAAGATCATAAACAAATAAAGTTAAGGAGAGCAGTTACAACAACGCAGAAAATCCACTGAAGGAATGATGCAAAAGCAGCACATGGACGTGGAAAATGAAAAATGAATTATTAAGAACTTTATTAAAAGCAAGACACAATAATAAACACGAGAGATATCTGAAGCTCGGAAGCCTCCAAATTCTATATTAAGAACAGCAATGGAATGTGCAACAGAAGTCTCACTTGAAAAAAAATGTAAAAAAAACAACAGAGGCATTTATGTGGCACATGGGGCGATTCCCTCTTTCAGGGAGACACTTTTGGACGCGTTCCATGCAAGGACTTCTCTCTCTCCGTTTTTTATTTGCTTTTTTTGCGAGAATGCTAAACGCCCACTTCAGAGTAAACCTAGATGCATGATATAGCAAAAATAGCAATAGTTAGTGCACTCCGCTAAAATAATTTTTTTATTGTTTATAATCATAAGCTAAATATAAGCAGGCCTTGATTGTTGGCAACTGCTTTGACATTAAAAATAAAAAAAATGTAAATATCAAAAGGAAATTTACTTCATTCTCAGAGAGAGAGAGAGAGAGAGAGAGAGAGAGAGAGAGGTGATAAGTTCCGCAGACTCGTTTTCTCTCACTTGACCTCCATCTCGTAAATGCTTCGCTAACATACAGCAAACAACAATAACGAAAAGTATTAAGCTTTCAGTGGCACATCAGTAGCAACGCAGGAACCAGCTCCTACCACTTCGACACCAATGCTCCTCGTGATGGAGATACCTCACACTCCCGTACATGAAGAACAAGTACACAAACACGTCTTCTCTTGGGTCTTGCGTATAGCTTACACTTGGGCAGGCCCAAATTACCGGCCTCCGAAACCCCCCCCCTCCCCCTTCAACCCCCTCCCCTAATAACTACAACCTTCTCTCTGGCCCTTGAGCAAGGTAAGTATGAGAAGATAAAATGCGTATGCGGGGGCTCTTGTCCATCTCTGCTCAGCTATTTCGCTTCTCGGCAATTTTCCTTATCTGAATTATCGTTCCGTTTCTCCCAACCAATTTGCATAACCGTTCAGCAAAACCAACCTTTCATCATCTACATAACCATATATATAAAGTCCTTCTTCAACAGCTCACAACTTTCAAGTCCAGTCGCTCAAGTGCGCACGTCACCGGTCCATCTCTCCTCTGTTCACCTTTCATTTCTAACAAGGAGTGATTAACTTTCAAATTGTAGGGTGCTCGACACGGCGCATTACAATCTTTATGGGGAATTAATTCACGGGGTCTTTAGGATAGTGAGTGTCAGGTCTGCATTTCATTTCTGGCATATTTTAAACTAAAACTGGAAAAGTAAAGAAGCTAGTAATTAGAACAGCCAACTTTGCCCAACGAAAAGAACACGAGTAACAAGAAGCATACAATAACGAACATAAATACTTGCTCTTTTATGTTTCTTTTCATAGTAAATAATGATAAAATGGCACTTGGAAGAGAGGAATAAAATGACCACCAAAGTAGAGGATATAAGCCTAAGAACGAAGCTGGTAATGTAAATGAATAGCGATTTAATTTGCAGGGAATTATAAGAAATATTCTTACATAAAAAGTGTTACATAACAATGTCAGGTAAGTTACGGGAAGTAGAGAAAATGATCATAGCCGGCTAGAAAATGTTTGTCATATCTTTTCATTATGACTCCATCGAACCACGGCTCATTCGTCGTAGACAAATAATGATGTTACTTTCAACATTTAATAATCTTAAGAGCTACAGCTACTCAATTTGGTTACATATTTCTTCTTTTTATAAAAGCAATCATTCCTTTTTCCTGGAAATGGAAATTTTCCCCAAGGAAAATCCACAAAAATCGGAAAACAACCCATGGATGAGTCAAGTTTTATGAGTATTTAGGAAACAAAACAGAAACATGTAAAAAATGCGCCTCAGAAAAGAGTTTTCTGTACAGCCGCTACAGCGTATAATCGAGGCCACCGAATATAGATCTATCTTTTGGTGGTTTCGGTATAATGCCGTACGACCCGCGGCCCATGAAACTTTAACCACGGCCCGGTGGTGGCTTATCCTATATCGTTGCCAGAAGCACGATTATGGCTAACTTTAACCTTAAATAAAATAAAAACTACTGAGGCTAGAGGGCTGCAATTTGGTATGTTTGATGATTGGAGGGTGGATGATCAACACACCAATTTGCAGCCCTCTAGCCTCAGAAGTTTTTAAGATCTAGGGGCACACCAATTTGCAGCCCTCTAGCCTCAGTAGTTTTTAAGATCTAGGGGCAGACAGAAAAAGAGCGGACAGAAAAAAGTGCGGACAGAAAAAATGCGGACGGACAGATAAAGCCGGTACAATAGTTTTTTTTTTTTACAGAAAACTAAAATTAGATAACGTTTATTGCCGCAAGCTTTATACTTCGAAGTTCAGATCCTAATTAAGAAATTTTACACCTATCTCATTACATAGGAATTAGATAAACGGGGCAAAAAAAACTATCAACAATAAAGCATACGCAACCGACATCAGAATGTAGGTTCCTAACACAGTTAATGTCACTTGTTCTAACTTGGCTTCGATTTACCGAAGTTACGCAAATCTAACTAAAATCAGCTCTAAAACGGCTCTACGCTGATGACTCACTGACCCGCTTATTTGTACTTCTTCTACAGTTGCTCGTAATAAGCCAAATAGGAGAGCAAAAACAACCAATAAAAACCGCAGAAGTACGGACACCAATTACGACCAAGAATAAGAAACCAATAAACAATTTTCTTCATGAAAAAAACAAAAGAACAACGAAAAAGAGCGACCAAACCAAACCTGAAATGTTCGGAGTTCCAGCCACGAAGACAAACAAACACTCGTGCAATAAAAAGGAGCAAATTAGCAGCCACCCGAGATAATGGAAGAATGAAGCCCAGTCAGATATGATAGAACCCTTTGGTGGCTGATCGTAGTGTCTGCGGAGGACAAAAATCAACTCGAAAAGGACGGACCGCAGACGGGTTGAACATTCGTTTTATGACCGCCGCGATGTCTCTGTTTAGCTGCCTGTCAGCTGCGCTTCGCCTTATTTTCGCCTTCGCATCAATTAGCATCCCCTTTTCCTACCCCATCTTGGTCGACCGCCATCACTGCAGCTTCTCTCCTGCCAGCCAGCCACCGAGACGTAACTTGCTGCATGCACCAGTTCACCAAATGCGTTTGTCCGCGGCTGCATACCATCCGACAGGTTCGTTCTTTCGTCTGCATTGCCTGCAGATGAAACTGCAACTGCCTCCTCTGCTCTTTTAATGTCCTCCGTCCGTCGCCATCCAGCTGAGTTGCATCACAGACGTCAAACTGCTTCATTTTTAACGTAATATGACGCTAATAGGTCGTCGAGACCACTATATTTTTATTGCCGAACGATCCGTTACTCTAACTTACGGCCACCATCCTTCATAATTAAAAGCATTCAAAGAATGCATGTCAAGATACTCTCTATTATAACCAAACCTGTTTCTCTTCCCTTTGCAATAAAGTTGTCTATGTTCTTCAGTGTTATGAAACTGGTTATAGCTTATATGTTTAATTTCATTATATGATTCCGGGTTTTCTACGCATTTTTTGTGATCGTTGAGACCTATCAAAATTAAAAGTACATTTTTTTTTTTTTTTATATTTGTTTACTGTTTCATCATATATATAAGCAGATCATATATATATATATATATATATATATATATATATATATATATATATATATATACACATGTATATTCATGGTACACACAATAAATGTGGGTCAAGTTCATTGTGTAATATTCACGTGAACTCGTAAGTTGTCCGATGTTTGAATTGCAAATGGATATTAGCTTCCTCGTGGCTAGGTTTTACGCCAGCCTTGGGAACGAGTTTCTCGTTCCTGCAATTCTGAGACTCGAAGGAACACATTTCACGATTCTCCTTATTCCCGTGTCACCTCGACGAAGCTGTTGGGTATCAAAGCACCTGGCTCGAGTGCTGAAAGCGGGTGTTCTTCTTAAGCTTTTAATCGGCTCACTGCTTCCACTGGGATTAATTACTTGGATCTTACCTTATAACTCTTACCAGATTTACTTTTCTTCTTTATTTTCCCTTTAGGTTTTACTAAAAGTTACTGTTTCTTCTTTATTTGTATATCTGCGTGATCTGGAAACCACTAGCCTGCTAATTGTTTCCTTCACAATTGCATGGTAGAAAGGTTTGATCATTATTTTTGTTTTGCGCCGTTCCAACTTAGCCATTACCTTCGCTATTTATTTAATATTTCTTCTTAAAACATTCATGAATCAACAAACATCATCTTCTGTTTACCACTGAACAACTACATGCGTACGACACATCCCACTCCGTCTACAGCGCGAACAAACAATAACAAGTACAACGCGCGCAATGCAGCTCATCTGGCGTCTGGTATACCTCGCAGACGTGCTTAGCTCCCAGGATTATCTAGCACCAGCTGCTCACGAAAAGCAAGAAGGAGTAGGAGGAGGAAGAAGAACAAGAAGACGAAGAGGAGGAGGAGGAAGGAAGAGGAATGAAAGAAAGGAAGATAAGAATCTAGCAAAGATAGTTGGCCACCATCCTGCGGCCAAAGGAGAGGAAAGTATCACCGAGGTGCCGCAGTGGCTGGGAAGACTCCTCTAAGACCGTTTGGCCTTTGCATACCCTTGACTTTGCGTGACGTCACAGAAAGCTTGTCGCAATGTTTCGTCAGCCAACGTGGAAGTTTACTCATTCTCGTGAGCGAAGGACTGGCAATGTTTATCAAAGTATGTGAGACATTGCTAATGCGAACGTGTGATGTGTCATGTCTCGCTCGTGTGAAGAAAGTATGCCGAGGGAAGTTTCCACGATAGGTGCCGATCACGCCTGTCTCTTCATTCTGATAAACCTCAGTACGTGATTAATAGGCCCAGACGCTTTATAGCAGCATTACAACATATGATCATACAAATCGACAGTTATCTATTGGTAAAATTCAGCTAAACAGATCGATATGAACTGATTATTTATCGGTCAATCACTGCTTCGAGAAAAAAATTAAGCATGTCCTTGAGACTAATACGTGCGTTTCCTGCGATATGTTGCATTATTCAGGAATCAAACACACACACATTTTATATATATATATATATATATATATATATATATATATATATATATATATATATATATATATATATATATATATATATATATATATATATATGTATATATATCATATATATATATATATATAATGAAAGATATATATACATAGATATAAAGGTTAACAGGTCATAAGAGAGCTGGAACCTGAGAACCAGATCTGTTCAATTTACCTGGGCAGGCTGCCACCCAGGCCACACAGGCTTTACCTGGCCAGAGTAAAGCTGGAACCTGAGTACCACTGTACTTTTAAGACTTTTACCTGGGCAGGCTAACTGCTTTAATTGAAAGACCTAAGGCTTTACCTAGCCAGGTAAAGCCTTAGGTTCCACATGTGATCAGGTTTGATTATTTTATGACTATGTGTGGCCTATTATATACTGGTATATATATATCTTTATTTGAAAGATATATATATATGATCCTGATATATAATATAGAAATATATTATTTATGTTCCATATGTGATATATATGTTGATTATTTGATTATATATATATATATATATATATATATATATATATATATATATATATATATATGACAAAGACACACATTTTATATATATATATATATTTATATATATATATATATATATATATGTAATATGTGAGTGATATATATAAATGCATATGCATATATACACATATATACATATAAATAAATATATATATATAATTAAATATAATATATGTATATGTATAAACATTACTGTATAAATTTGTATATTAAAGCGACGCTGATTAATGCAATATTCTATGTAACCATAAGAAACTATGCTAAATAATTTTAACAACTACAGAGCACATGAATTTCATCTAAATAAATTATTATGCATCATACATACCAAACAAGGTGCTATCACAACACTTCTCATAAGCATACCTGTAAGTAAATGAAAAGTAATTAATAAATGCACAATTACCATCGACAACAGCAAACAACAACAACAAAAGTAATCTTAGATAAATAGAAATCATTAGGAAATGCTTCTTCGTTACACATCTTCATTAAGACAGAGTAACAAATGAATTCCTATTGACTAATGCACACATCGTGTTCAGCCGTCATCGGCAGCACTCGGTCGAATGATAGATTGGCAACTCTTCAGTCTGGGTCACTAAAAAAGTACCTCCTTCATTGCAATCTCCATTAAATGCAGTGCGAATATATTTCTCTTCTAATTGCTCTTGTGTAAGATACTACGCGAAGTATGAAAATAACTCTGCTACAGGGTAGGTCGAAAAGTACACCTGTCTGGAAAAAGAGATTGGGCAAATTCTGCCAGTTTTTAATACCTTGGGGCAGGCCGTTTCAAGAAGCTATTCATTTTGTAATCATTGGAAAGGTTATATTCTATACTTTGGATACAATTTTCCTTTCCATGCTGGGCTCACTTCTGTTACTTAAGTGACAAGTTAGTAATGAAAACTTAGAACAAATATCGTATATAA
>NC_089784.1:19238003-19255503 GCF_040412425.1 Macrobrachium rosenbergii | reverse complement strand
AGGGCCACCTTGGACGACGGCCTGTTCTCTGTATTGCTCCTAATTACAGACGTTCCGAGTCTGAAACACGACAGATTAGTGGGAACTACCCATTAAGAAAGAGCAATAAAGTCGTCTGATACTATCTCCTTCCCGCATTCATTTTCCCTACTAATGACCCGATCTTTCTATTAAAACCTTCATACGGACAATCTCGAGGCATTTGAAAACCAGTCTCCTCCTCGCATTTTTTTTTCTTTTTTGATAAATGACTCCAGCTACTTAAGGCCGTTTTTTGAAAGGTGGTTCTTTCGGATTATAGTAGGTATAGCCTTCACTAACTCTGTACTTATTCCCTTTCACCAACGATTTTCATGGGGTATAATGAAAAACGTATGGTGAGTAATGCGATCATGTGTTACAATACCTCGACAAACATTTTCAAAATGATTACAAATTAAAACCAGTTCATGTATCTCATTTTCTCATACAATACACAGAAATATATTGACACTCCAACCAGAAAAGATTAGTAAACCTTAATAAGCACACGATTTGCCCACAAGGATTAAATAAAAACATAAGAAAAGGCTCAAGGTAATTTGCATCTGGACTGATTAGCATTTGGGTAACACTCATTACTGCTCTAGTTGAGGGAAGAGAAAGAGTAATAGCTAACGATTTTTACAAGAAAGGCTGAGTAATTTGGTAGGGATCACACACCCTTTCGTACAGGGTCGTGAGCTAACTATATATTGCAGATATAACCATCGTTATTTCATATACTGGCAAAGCCTGTGAGGGTTATGAAAACTATTAAAAAGAAAAAGTGGCATCTCCACTGAAATATCCTATCTAACAAAGAGGCTGTCCTACAGATTTGGTAGCAGAAATAACGCAAACTTGACCCGATGATTTGGGTCAGTCGTCAACTTGATCAAGACACACGAGCCGATGTAAATGATTTCACACGTACCCAAAAAGCTTTTGTGCACCCGGTTCTATTGTCAGTTCTGTTGAGAACTTTCTTTCCGCCTCGGCTGCAACACTGAGCTGTAGTGGCAATGCACGAAGTACCCCGATCCATTTCGTAAAATCCTACCCTAGGATACATCTACTGACACTTATTTTACTGAAGAGTTCTCTTGATGCCTCAGAATGTATATAATATATTCTATTGTTATATATATATATATATATATATATATATATATATATATATATATATATATATATATATAGAAAGAACGGAACAATGTGTCGTGAGGTGGTCTGGTGATGTGGATAGATTATTATTAGATTTTAATATTTTTCAGAATTTAAAGGGATGGGGCACTGATTATTACCTTGTTTTTCTCCAAGGTCATCCATTATTCTCAGAAATGGTTTATTGTTGAGTATACACACACACATTCATATATATATATATATATATATATATATATATATATATATATATATATATATATATATATATATATATATATATATATATATATATATATATATATATATATATATATATATATATATATATATATATATATATATATATATATATATATATATATATATGAGTATATATATATATATATATATATATATATATATATATATATATATATGCATTATAAAAATATCCATAGAAGTATTGTTCATTAAGTTGGTGAAAGCATAAGAAAATGTTTTATTTATTTACGCTCCACAATTACAATTTTTCACCTGAGCATTAACTATATTAATCAAAGAAAATACAATGAGGGCAAATATTCAAAGAACTATAAATTCAGGCAGAAAGGGGAAAATTTCGACTAAGGTATTGATAAAGTTATTACATTTCACATAACAACGAATGAATAAATAAATGTTTTACTAAAATAAAAATGACCACGAAAACAGTAATATATTACAATGTAATTTCCATCAGTAAAGCAAAATATCGGATATATTCAAATTTCAGCAAAATCAAAGAACAAAAAAGTTTTTTGATATTATTTATCAAACTTTTAAAATCCATATGGCAATGCTGTAAACTATTATAACAACTACAATAACTTCGAAAGACAAAATGTAAAAATAAAATTCGTTCTTATTTATTAATGAATACGAAAGTCAGGTTGATTTGGCCATAAACATCTCAGGTTGCTGTACAGGTAAGAATGACGGACACCAGAGAGAGAGAGAGAGAGAGAGAGAGAGAGAGAGAGAGAGAGAGAGAGAGAGAGAGAGAGAGAGGACAAATCATCTAGAAAAAAGACAGAACTTCGAAGGGTGAAATTGGAAGATGCTTTGGAGGGCACGATAAAGAATGTGTGTGTGAGAGAGAGAGAGAGAGAGA
This sequence comes from Macrobrachium rosenbergii, assembly GCF_040412425.1. Classification (NCBI taxonomy): domain Eukaryota; kingdom Metazoa; phylum Arthropoda; class Malacostraca; order Decapoda; family Palaemonidae; genus Macrobrachium; species Macrobrachium rosenbergii. Next base: position 19,253,186 of record NC_089784.1, on the reverse strand, counting down.
GGGAGGGGGGGGTAGAATGACTGCAAATTGGGCAGGACAAAGGCACAACTTCGTCCGCTGAAATTGGCGAATGCTTTGAAGGACGACCAATTGCAGGTCATTAAACCTATGAATACATTAACTGGGTATCACTGAAAGGAGTGCGCATTAGGGCCCAGATTACAAAGGACGACCCGAGGAGGGGCTACGGACTGGAACCAATAAATGAAGTGAAGTCCAGGGGGAGGGATCAATCCCAAAAGTAACATGTCAAAAGTCTCTCCCCTTTAATGAGGTTACTTCGCAAAGGGCCTGTCGAATACCCACTCGTGAGTGATCAGAAAGTGCCATGATTGAGCTATGATGCCCACTTCATGCCAAGGAAGCTGTAATGACAGATGCGCGATTCTAGCAAGAATGGTCACGAGTCTGCTGTAGAATAATCGAGTTACTGCTGTTTTTCTCCTCAGACGTTCTTTCACCCCACCCCTCTTCCCATTTCTCTCTTTTTTTATAGCCTATCGTGAGGTTAAGCCAGGTGATTACGTGCAGCCTGAACCTAATTTCACGGTGTAATCGGCGTGTCACTGTGAATAAAGAGGACTGTCTCCAAGTAGTAGTAAGCATTCGTCTTCAAAGGACCTCAACACAGTGAAAAAGGGGGAATGGGACATTTGCGAAGTATTTCTACATCTCGGCGATATGCAGCCTCCATTCTGACGTGGGCAGCGTAGCGCATTCAGCGAATGGTATACAATACCGGTGATACTTTCAAGATTTCACAGGTGTTCAGGGTAAACACACTCAAATGGACCGACATGACTACCTGTGGCCCGTCGTGGGCAAATCAGTCCGCCTTAGGTTTTTCACATCTCAATGAACCTTGAAGACCTAATATCTTCTCATGCAGTAGAAGAAGATGATGAGACGGTGGCCGTGATGAAATTCTTTAATAACCAACAATCACACGGAGGAGAACCCACACAGAAATCAAGCGTAATAATGGGAGGTCGAGAAGAACCCTTAATGGAGAAGAAGAAGAATCTCACGTTGACGGACAAACGAGTCCGATGAAGAAATTACATGGGATGAGGATACCCCTCTTAAGGGACTCCGCCTCTCCAGGACCAGCGTAAAATCTGGGCACGAAATGACGAGCGAATAGACGAAACGGATGTTCTTCTACAACGTAAAAAAAAAATAAAAAATTTAAACAATTTCAAAAAAGATGTCGTCACATACAGACGACATTTCTCTCAGATAAGATGCTTTGGAGCAATTGACATTTATGGTCCATTTCTCATTATAATATACAGGTTACGATATGTCGGTTTAACTCTTGTTTTTTAAGTCTGATTTGGCTTTTTTGTATTTTCTCTTTGAGGGAGAGAGAGAGAGAGAGAGAGAGAGAGAGAGAGAGAGAGAGAGAGAGAGAGAGAATATGTCGGTTTAACTTTTTATTTTTTAGGTTCAATTTGACTTTATTGTATTTTCTCTTTCAGTACAGAGAGAGAGAGAGAGAGAGAGAGAGAGAGAGAGAGAGAGAGAGAGAGAGAGAGAGAATTACAATCTACCTGACATTGTGTTCTCTTCAGCTTTGTGAAAATAAATCAAGACCCAGATTATGCCCACAAGGAGGAGGGAGAATCCGAGTGTCTGCTCGAACAACAGAGTCCTGCTATGGAGATACTATCTGTCTCTTTAGATCTCTGGAATAAGAGTTCTATTCAACTGCAAAGTTGCTAGCTTCCATTGTACCTTAATGTTACCTATTTAGATTTCTAGATCTGGCGCTAAGTAACCCTAGAAATTGAAGTTTAGCATTTGAATTTAGCATTTGAATCTTATAGACTGAATTGAATTTTATAGGATCAAAACGCGTTCTTGATAAATTTTGCTTTAATTCTTTGATTTTCAGTTATTGACGATAATTTCATGATCTCATTAAAGATGATATTATGATGTGCCATAGTTAAGGATCGTAATAATAATTGGTAGCTTGGTCAATTGTATGTAAATAAATGTGCTTTATCTTTTCCTTCATCAGTAAAAACAATATTTGACAGACATCGCTTAAAGAAACAGGCGAAATTACTTCCAGTTGGAAATCTATATGCAAAAGAGATTAAAATTGCAAGGGGTTCTTCCCATTATCAACGCTCTAGAAGACAAGGTTAGGATTATCGTCACTAAAATACTTTGTTCAACAGAGCTTCTGACAACAACAAGAACATCAAGAGATGCTGCAGAGTTGCAATAAGCTATGCTATGGACTGCAAGGTCGAATAATATTGCCTCTAATGACAAAGAAAACTGACAAATAAGAAATTAAAACGATTCGATGAAGTCTGCCAACAAGGTAGGAAAAATGCTTAACGACAGTCTGATTAAGAATTAGCAAAAAAAAAAAAAAAAAAAAACCGAGGAAATATACGTCTTTTTTCTTGTTAATACAAGTTAATGCCAGTAAAGGCTGTAGCGAATTCACAGTGGCTTGCGTGTTAGCGTCTTAAATGAATCATGCAACCTCAACGCACCGTGGCTTACGATGCTACTGCAATTGCGTAGCAGAAACATGACGTTGCCAAGATACTCTTCCATTTCAAACGAGAGAGAGAGAGAGAGAGAGAGAGAGAGAGAGAGAGAAATAATGTCACACAATTACAATCCTGACATTTTAACGTAGTCTCCGTCATCACGCACGTAACAAAGCGACTCAACGAAATCGAACAGTCCTCTCCCAGGAGATTCCCATACGACCTCTTTCTTCCCAAGGTCCCCCGAGATAAAGTCATCTGGGATTTTTCCACTGCCCTGAGTCTCCCTGGAATGACAGGGTAGAGGTGACCCGTAAAATATCCTAATTCTAGTGATTTAGGGAAACGCCGCTGCCAATCCTGCGGTCGCTGGAAGGACATACACACACTCACACACACACACACACACACGGATGCTCACATACAAACTTGGTCTGGGGATGACACCGAGAACCTGAATTAATAACACTTCACAATGAATAATCCGCGGTCGTAATTTTCGAGTGGACGGAAAGCCTAAATGAAAAAAGTGAAAAAGAAAGAAATATTTATAAAATTAAAGAGCAATAAGGCTCAAAAGTAAACCAATCTCATTCATGAAGATTTAACGCACTCACACAGTACCTCACACGTAACTATTTGTATATGTGGTTTTCGTTATAAAATCAAAAGTAAATGGCGCATTAAATCAAACACACGCACACCCATACATGCCCACATACACACACACACACACACACACACACACAGGTCGGGAGAGTACTCATCACGGGAGAAGGAGGACGAGAACAACATAGGTTCAAGTGCGACTGAGCTCCCATTAGGAATTACGTAATGTTTATGAATCCAACTTAACCATTTCCCTTGTGGACGAATAAACAAAACATTAGGAAAACTTCCATTCATTGTGGATTACATCTGACTGAAGGAGAGGATGGACTCATTCTCACGGTTCTGTCCATCTACGCAAAGCCCAATCCGCAATGTGAGCCTATCAAAATTGTCTGTGTGTGTGCGTGTATCTGTAACGTAGTGATTAAACGATACGAAAATATGAAATAGGAATAAAGTACTTCTTTAATTTGGCTTATCTTTGGTAATATCTCGCATGATGAAGCGATGAAGAACCCTTCACATGAGAGAAACATCTAATTACCATCTTTTGATTTAGGCATGCAAATTGACCCCCTTGAACAAACGCTTAACGATGCCGTCCGGAGAAAATGACCTAAAACTACGATGACCCCGAAACCCTCCCTCACTGGAACCGTCTGGCATTTACGCGATTATGTAAGTTCCCCCGACAACATATCGCACGCCACCTGGCCGGTGTAACAGGAGAGGGATATGAGTGCCCATAACATTAAACGAGTCGCATCTCTCTTATCTGGGCCGACGTGGCCATGAATCTGGGCTGATTTAAGGACGTCAGGCCAGCGACAGCACAGTATTATTATCAGTAGCCGTCGGGCAGGCAACTGAGGTCTTATCGGCAAAACATGACAAATTACGCCATCGCCAATAACTCTGTTTCACAGCGCTGGCGAACGGCTGGGCGATAAAGCTTTAAAGAAGAAGATTGCGAGAACCACTAAATGGCCGGGTTTAAATCTTAATGGAGAACTCGCAAAAACCGGGGATCGGGTCATTATATACCGCGGATAACTATTTCAAGGCATTCTACTCCACAGTACTTTTCATCTCTTAACTTTTTTTTTTTTTTTTTTTAGAGAGATTAGGGTGCGGGGGTTGGGGGTTGGGGTTGGGGATGGGGCTGGGGCCCCCTCTTGATTCACCTGCTGAAGAAGACAGGTTTATGTATGCCTGCAATAGGGCTATCTCCAGAGCTATACGAACCGAAACATGGGTTGGGCAGCCATTATGGGGTGAGGGTGACGGATAAGCCCCAAATGTGCCATGTACGGCCAATTGGTACACGGATTTGTGGGTGGGAGAGGGTTAAACACCCTCTAAATCCCTACGAAATACAGACGAAAAGGTATTGTGGGACTATCATAAAAAGTTTTTCGCTTACTTTCATTACGGTTTCTGAGAATGTGTTCACTTTCTTTGAAAGGCCTGGTTCTTAAGGCAAAGAATTAATGAAGGCATATGTCTCCCTCTTCCAAGTAGAGCCTTTTTGAAGTTGGGAATTTGTAGAGAAAAATTTCTTTTACAGAAATTATATCGTAGAGAGTGCACAAGAATTCGACCTCTTGGAAGTTTCAACTATTTAAATAAATTTACTGAAAATTGTCGAGTAAATTTTAAAAACGCGTTGGCGCCGATAGAGCAGTGTATACAGCAGAAATGGAGACCGATATGAAACAAACCACAAAGCAAATAAATATCACCATTTCTCCATCAACGGTAAGATATTTACGTTGCTTTAATCGCCTATGTCGAAGGAGGAAGAAGATACCAACAGGTGAGAAGCTTACCTGTGCCAAATGTCGTGCGAAGTAATTGGCTTTTTTGGGACGTCAGAAAAAAATACGTTCACTTGTTGTCCTTGCAAGCTTCGTGTACGCATTAACTTTTTAAAAGTTGCATCTTCTTGCCGTCTTACGGAGTATTTTGAGATCCTAAGGAGAAATATTTAGAGTTCGTATCCAAACTTCCGATTTTAAATGCAAAAGAGTGACGTTTAAAAAAAATTAGGCGAAAGGGAATTACTAACTGAAACAGCACGACTAGAGCATAAAATATGTCAGGCTAAAATTAAACAATCGATGCGGCACCAAAACCGAAAACCACGATTTTGTAAAAACATTCAAAGGAGGTATGACGTAAACATGGGCTTATACAAATAAACTAACAACTAGTTCCATGATAGAACTACGCGAATCAAGACCCCCAGCGAATTTTAACGCCAGCATAGTGCACTGGACAAGGTAGTAACTACTAATCTTAAGATTATATTTATGATAATGGGCAGTCGAGTGAATCTCCTTGCACGAACGGACAGGAATGTACATCTCCATTAAGCCTTGAAACCAAAAGGTTTGTTTCATGCGTTTAAATAGCAAAAGTTTCCAGATATAGGGTACAAAACACACGTTCTCGCAAGATACACAAACCTTCGTGTGAGTGTGTATTTTGTGTGTGTATGATCTTATGTGTAACGAGTGCTTTATACCAGTGGGTATTGTGTTTATTTCATAAAGAGGACAGCAGAATTTGCATTTGAATAGACGGACGTCTTTTAGCTCTTCTTCCTGCTTCTTGCAAATATTTTATGTCGTCTGTTTTATCTACCGCATGACTCGTTCACGCTGAAAGCATATCCATGCGTGGTGTGAAAATCGTGAGGTTTTTGTCGGATTGTTTCCTTATTGCGTAGTTTTTCTTTTTTTTCTTTTTTTCTTTATTTCGACTGGAATTTTAGACCACAGGAATCTCCTTTAAGTCGTCAACATAATATACACAGCAATTTTCTTTCTATATTTTCGGTCTGATCGTCATAAAGAAAATTATTACCAAACTAAAATACAAATATATACTCAGTGCATTTACAGTGCTAATACACTGAAAGTCACACACACACACACACACATATATATATATATATATATATATATATATATATATATATATATATATATATATATATATATATATATATATATATATATGTATATGTGTGTGTGTGTGTGTGTGTGTGCATGCGTTTATGCAGGTATGTATACATGCAGGCTTCTGCATTTTCAAATCGATTTTTCTGGAACTCACTGCAAACTAATTACTAAGATAATAATATAGTGCTAAGAATTTTTTGTCAGTCCACTTAGCAGCGCCTTTTATCTATTTTAAAAGCTGCAACTGCTAGTCGTTTTTTGCATACTCACATACGACAGACAAAACGATTTCACAAAGCATGACCTGCAGCGCTCTGAAGTTCCTGAATTTTTGTTATTTGTGAGCCAAAGCAAAATTTGCTGAAGGAATATCGTCGAAAATAGCTGGAAGATGTAAACTGTCGAAAGTGCAAACATTTTCCAAGACTTCTGATGGGTAACACAACACTAAAGGAGCGAGAAGAGGAAAAACTTTTTTAATCGTTAAAAAGACAATGAGTATCACTCATTTATTTGCGTTCGATTTCCTTTATCCGAATGTTGGAAAAGGCTTCGATGCCAATATCAGCTTTTATAGTAAATTAATTGAGGTCGGTGAGAAAACTTTTAGAAGGACTCGAGGAGGATTCTATTCCTGGAAAAAAAAAAAAAGCTGAAAAGAAGAAGACCCCGACGATCAAGAACGGAAATGAAATTTTTTTTACAGAAATTTCGCGCAAATGTTTGCAAAGCTATTGATTGAAATTTCTCAGTAAAACCAAAGGAAAATTCAGTGATAAGATCATTCAATAAAAAATAGAAATGGTTTTCATAAATGGGTATGATTATTATAATTGATGGTAATCATTTATTCATTCCTTTTTACATTTCATGATAGTAACTTTATGATTAAGTTCTTTTTCGCTTTTTTCAAAGGAAATCGTGCTTAATACAACTAATACTTATATTTACCCGTGATATCTATTTCTGGCAATAAGATCACATGCAGACTACATCTATTTCTTTACCTGTCATCTATTTTTTTCTTTCTTTTTTGCATAATGTGATTCGGCGAATCGAGTTTAAGTTGATTTTGACTACTTCTTGGAGATCATAAATCATTAGTCAAAAAAAACTGACATGTGAGCCTTTCCCTTGAATTACTCTGGATACCATTTATTTCGCTAGCATCTGTGAATCCACACAGTAGTCCTTTTTCGAGGAATTACAAATGAAGGCCCAGAAACAATCTGCTGAAGTTTTCAGTCACTAGGTTAATCCACATGAAAATCTGCCGTGTTTATTCTTACAACAATAAATTTCCACCAAATAAAAAAAAATCTCTTTTATGCTATTTTCTTGGTACAGACAATGCAGGCGACTAATAAATTAATATTTCCTTCACGCACACTTGGCCTTGCAATAAGATGATTATATCTATTAGACTGGTAGTCGCAGGCGTTATTATTATTATTATTATTATTATTATTATTATTATTATTATTATTATTATTATTATTATTATCAGATCATAATTGCAACTACAATACGTTTAGTCATATACAGCAACTAAACTGAACAAAACTAGAGTTCTTTGAAGAGACGAGCTCAGAAACAAAATAAGAACGCGAAGATTTTCACCTGAAGAAATAATTCACCCACGACCAAGACTTAACTAAGTTGAGTCTCGCACCGAGGCAAATCAAATAAAGCTTGAAGACTCAAGATGACAACTGGCAAATGATTAAAAAAGACCGAAATTATCAAGAATTATGTAAGGTCTATCAACTAAACGTCATTTCGTTTTCCCCCGAGCACACTCAGCCTCTAATCACGCGGCTCTGTGAGCGACAAAATATAACGACACACTTCTAATCGGCCAACGAGAGCTCGCGTCTTCTCTTTAAAGAGAAACAACAGACGTGCAGAAAGACATGTTTCCCAAAAGCCGTCCGACATTACTTCATTCTCTGGGGTGGAGTCTTGCTAGGTGGGTCGGGGTAGAGGTATGGAGGAGTTATTAAGTAAAGGTTGAATGAAACTTAAACGTCAAGGTTAAGGGGTCACAGGACAGGTATTACAAGGTGCTTATCATTGAGATTTTAATACAAAAAGAAAACTGCTATTTTTTTTTCTCCTGAGACATAGGATGAGATATTTTCCCACTGGCAGTACCTGCTCTTTGTCAGACAGGAAAGCATTCATTAATATTTGCTTAGTGCACTCACATCCTGTCTTCCTGAGAAAAGATAATATTTACATATATACAGTATATTTACATATATATAGTATATATATATATATATATATATATATATATATATATATATACTGTATACATATATATATATCCAGTATATATATATATATATATATATATATATATATATATATATATATATATATATATATATATATATATATATATATATATATCCTGACACAAGGCCGATTGCCTTAGAATTGGGTGGCTTCAGAGAAAAACCAGACAGCATCCACTGCTACATTCAATAAGTTTTTATCATTCAGGGATAAAAGTTCCCGAGCACAAAATATATTCACTCACGCAGTTGCTATCAGTTGCTCACAAACACACACACACAAACACACTATATATATATATATATATATATATATATATATATATATATATATATATATATATATATATATATATATATATATATATATATATATATAATTTAACATGAATATATAAAATATATGTATATATATGTATATATATATATATATGTATAAATATATATGTTATATATATATATATATATATATATATATATATATATATATATATATATATATATATATATATATATATATATATATATTATATATGAGTGCATGTGTCTGTGCGTGCGCACGTCTGTATATAGACACTGCTTTTTTTAGGCAAGTCCAGTCTTATAACAATTCCTACCAAGAAGGATCAGTAAAGATCAAGAACTTCTAACAGTGGGGGACGTAAACTTCCAAATCAAATATCCGGTTCACAGAAGCAGAGAAGCCTCTTCTCCTTAAAAGACAAGAAGACGAAAAAGAACCAGGTGCAGAGAGAGAGAGAGAGAGAGAGAGAGAGAGAGAGAGAGAGAGAGAGAATTTATTTTCCACTCCATTTTTTCTTCCCTTCTAAGATAAACAGTAAGGATTTTTAAGACTGCAACTTTCATTTATCTTAAAGAGACTAAATGGCATGTTCTAGGATAATCATTAACAGAGTAGTTCATTGTAAAAATGTTTTTTTTTAATGACATCATCCGTTCCACGCACGACTATTGAGAAAATGTGACTAATCTTTCCCTTGTAAGTGTGACCTTTCAGGCTTAAAGATGCTGAAATAGGATATATATACACAGAGGGTTATTTATCTTCTTGTAAAATCCTCTGGTTTTTCCAACGACAGCTAATGGGTATTTTGTTTCCACAACGTTTTAAAGTTAATCTAAATGTAGTGTTTCCTTTAACACAAGGACAATAAATTGTTCTTGAACGTTGGACTTACAAAAAAATAGGAAAAAACACTGAAGGATAAATCTTGAATAATCGTTGTGTTAAGACAAAGTTAGTACCTCGAAAGGACACGGACTGCTTTACAAACACAAAAAAAGACATCGAAGAACTGTTCAAGTAAAAAAAAAAAAAAAAAAAAAAAAATTAAAGAAAAATAAAAATGAAAAATGGTAAAGGATCGCAGTTATACAGCGGGTCGTCAAAGCAAATGACAAAACACAATAATAACGGTCCCCACAGGCACCTAAAATATCGTATCTATGACAGTTCCAATCAGCGTCCCGCGCATTTCACGATAAACAGATGCGAAATATGTATTCTGTGAAATGGCGGTTCTCGGGGGGAACACTCACTCTAGCTATAATAAGGGTGTCTGGTCTCCTTGATTGCATACGCCAAAACGCTCCTCCCCACCCACCTCTTATGTAAACATCTCATTTCTCGGTTCTTAAGACGCCCTCGGGCGAAAGGAAACCCAAGCCTTTTAATTGACTTCTAATTGGCCTCTTAATCCCCCGTGGGGCTATCTCATTAATTACATCGGCAATTACTCTCACTGGGATAATTATATTCACTGTTCGCACAACACGAATCGTTAAAGATGAAACGAAATAGGTGGCTGCGAATGAGCTGACTTCACTGTAAGGTTCGGACATCAACACCGTTTTGGCACATCATGGTATTCTTTTTTATATGGTAGACATCACCGCATCCAAGACAAGACGTGTCCTCCCAAGGGCATAATTTGGACAACCGGGAAACTCCTCGGTGAATCTGGAGAATGACAAGTTAAACAACAAAATAGACTCCGGGATTTTATCATGTTGGTTACAATCGGTGTTCACCCTTTGGATGATTCTGTTGTTAACTTTTTTCATATAAAAAACCCTTACTGATCCTCTCGACTATCGATCGGGAATCAAAGTAAAGAAATAATGAGGTTGGTGTGGTCACTTACTTTTAGAGTATGCTTAACAAATTGATTTCCAACAAAATATTAATAGATATTGTAACCCAATCGTTAGTGCTTTCTTCGTACACTCTCAAACAGATAGAAAAAAAAACTGAAGATATTCTCTTTGCTTGAGCACCGAAACTCATACCTACAAATGCCAAATTTAAACAAAACCAAATTTAAACAAAATTAGACAATATATTTTTTTTACGTTACTCGTGTATGCACAAGTAAAGGAAAGATGATTTTTGCACGTCATTTGGGATCCAGCCGCCTCCTAGACAGAACAATAATAATTTAGAAACATAATCTTATGACTGAAAGTTAAAATAAAGCGTTAACACTGAACATTTTTTGCTCAGCTTATAGCTTTTTTTAATATCGACAGAAAGAGGATTTCCAGTGATATTAACAAGAGACCTACATCATTCACAGATATGTACGAAAACATACAAGAACCATTTGAAGATTTTATCTAAAGTTTGATTTCCAGTATGCAACCTCTCCCAATCTCTCACTCTTTTACGCAAAACACACAGACACACACACATACACATTGGAAAGCCATGGTTTGCTAGGTAAACAGGTATCGCCAATGACGTCAAAATGAAAGGTCATAATGATGCAATCAGGATTCCACCTTTCTCTCTCTCTCTCTCTCTCTCTCTCTCTCTCTCTCTTTTCTTTTTTCAGTGGAGGAATAGCGACAAAGACGGATAAAGAACAACCTTTATATACGATATGCCTATGTTTGAACAACTATTCTCTGTAGGCACGAACGAGTAATAAAGTTAAGTACAGCACCATTTCCGCTAATGTTTTGCTTATGGGTAATCTGAAACTACCCAATTGAAGTTTCCACCTGCAAAGCGAACAAACAACAAAAAGCAGACAAAACCCACAGACACACACACACACACACATACATACATACATACATACATACATACATACATACATACATACATACATACATATATATATGTGTGTGTTTTTCTATGGTTGTTTTTCTTTGTGGGTATATACTTATATATATATATATATATATATATATATATATATATATATATATATATATATATATATATACAGTATATGCATATGGATGCATACATGCATCCATACATACATACATAAAAAAATACATAATGGACATGCGTGTGCATGTGTATGAATATATGTATGTTTCTGTTTCCTTTCGTGGTGCTGCTTTCCCTGTTCCTCTCATTCTCGAAACAAGTGAAGCGATGAATTTTGCTTATGATCTTGTACGGAGGCTTTGCAAATGAGCCCTATTATATTGCACATCGAGAGGGGAGCCCTTTCAAGCCTTTCTTCGCGAACTTCGGCAGTTTCCCAAGGTGACGTCATCGCCAGAAGGATACGGATTTTCATGCTGACGTTACTTGAGACACTCCAAATCTCCCCCTCTGCGGATCATGACTAATGGGGGTGGGGGGTGGGGGTTATTAAGGTTATAACCCGTTAATGTGGGTATAGTTGTTTTGGTCTATTGCATATTAACTATGTCACTGAACGTTATCATCTTTGTAATTTATTTTGTTATTTTCTGGTGTGCTTCCCTGAGTTACAAAGACGTTTTGTGTGACATTTTGTCATTGGTTGGACCAAAAAATTATATTTTGTAAGATACGAAAATATTACAGTTTTGAATATTTTGTTATTATGACAGTTTGGGGTCAAGAAATCTAATTGTCTATCTATCGATCTATCTGTCTATCTCTCTATCTATCTATCCATAGTATTGGCGTGGCATCGCGTTACTGAGTCCATATCAGAAAACAGCGATAGTTTATTTTTATTACAACCATTATAACAAAAAAGACAAACCCACACAAAAACAGAGAAACCGTTAATCGCAACAGTAGTGAAACATCAAAGGACCAAACACGCATATATTTATACCTTAGGTGAGAACACGCCTTTGTTATTTTAAGAAATAATATAAACCAGTCAGTTTGTTGTGACAGACGCATGTGGGAGTAAGTGACCGTACGAGCTGAGAGGAGGTTCACGACGGGAAATGCAAAAAAGATAACCACTGTTCAAATGAATGGGATAAGTTACCACACAAACAAATTTCATAATACATATACATGTATCTGCTGTATGTATGTGCGTGTGTGTGTGCATTTACATGTGTGTGTATATACATAACATATATCACATATGTGTGAATTTATAGATATACATGTAGTTATAAATTATATATATATATGTATATATATATATATATATATATATATATATATATATATATATATATATATATATATGTGTGTGTGTGTGTGTGTGTTTTTCGACAGCTAAAAAAGTTACAATTTACAAATGCAATTTTAGTTTACGAATTACATCAACCTCCTAAGATTTCCGGGATGTAAATCGTACAATGAATTTCATACAATACACATTGACATGGTTGCATAACAAGCATTTTCTTCCCCAAAATTCAGTTTGATTTCTCATTGAATGGCAGTCACTATCCTCAATTTTATCCTTTGAATCCTGTAGCACGAATGGCTGATTGCCAGCACTCCACAGAAATTTACAAAAACTTCTGATTGTACTCGGGAATACCAATACTGAGGTTGCAGGAAACGCGAATTACGACAGATGAAATAGACAATTTCTGACCACGTGGTACGTGGATAGAAGGCTTGCAAGCGCGCGAGCGCACACAGAGGCGCAAACATATGTGCGTATATATGAATAAATAAATAAATAAATAAATAAATAAATAAATATTATATATAAATATATATATATATATATATATACATATATATATAAAGACACACACGTGTATATATATATGTATATATATAATGGTGAAGTGGATTATGACCATAGCTCTACATGTCGAGCCAAGTCGTTGCAAGAAAGATAAGTATTAACAAAGGTATCTTCTGAAGCTATAGGTAAAACTAAAATTGTGTTTGTAACCACTACGTGTCAAAACTTATTTCCTACCGAATCAAAGTTAGTACCCCTACCAGTCATACAGCGAAATTAAATGACATTCAAGTCAGTGAGGAACCTACCTTCTATATCTGAAGAAATTTTTTGGAAAAATCTGAAACAATGACCACATGGGCAGTCAAACCGTTCCTAGTTGACCCAGCGCTGCTTCTCCCATAGTGATCGATGAGTAACGAGGTACTAAAGGCCCCAACGATGATCGTGAATCATCTCGATCAGCTGGAAACTAAGGGAGTAGTCTACTGAGACTGCTGAGTATGAAGAGAATCCAGTCAGCAAATAAGCAGATGGTCTGATCCCAACGTTGCTCTTTCGTCCGGACAACTGTCAATCAAGGAAGAGGTCACTCGAGGCCACCAGTCAGTAAACTCGCCGAAGAAATGGGAAAGGCTCGGGAATATCCCCAAGGAAGTGATGGCGGAACAAGGAAGCCGAAAAGGGAAGTGAAATGCAAGCCTGTGGCCTTCTTAACGATTAACCACTTTCTGTTGGATTTCCAGATTGACCTTTGACTTCAAATATGCACTTAATGCTGCAAATGAATAAAAACTACAAAGATTTATCCACGATTATCCACAGCCTCGTATTACTTTCCACGGTATCTTGAACAACTGAATACGACTAAATCACAGGCACAGCAGGGCAGCCAAGCGGTCAGCCACATTAACAGAAAGGTATCTGAAGGTTATGCGGTTACAGGTCAGATCACAGCCTGAAGAAGGGTGAACCTCAACTGCAGGCCACACCGCACTCACTCATTCACTCACTCATACACACTCACGTACGCACATTCACACCTGAAACCAAGGTAATTCGAGTGATACGGACCCGGCCTTTACCTAGAACAGTGATCCGACGAATAAATGAATACACAAAAGCGCTTCCTTTGGTCGTCGAAAGTGAGAGGCAGTGGGATAAAATGTTTGTCTTTTCACGGGGAATCCCCACCCGCTACCTCTACCCCACCACCAGTCTCTCTCTCTCTCTCTCTCTCTCTCTCTCTCTCTCTCTCTCTGTCTCATACAAACGTTCGGACCCTCGTTCTAAGTAGGAAAAGCAGAAACACCCAAGTTCACGGTCAAGGAGGTATATCCTGGCAGATGTTTAGACTACTTACGGACAGGAATGATTTAAAAATAGAGCGTGCTGTGCGGTTTACAGCCCGGTTAATGCAGGTGAGATAACGCGTGAAAGTCGAATGTCAGAGATAACACACGGCAGCATTTCCACCGAAAGTACGTGCCTAAGATCATGCTCGATCTCTCGCCTCCTTGCTGTACGTCACCACAAGGCAGCCGGGTCATGCTAACACATTCCACGAGAGGAGTAAGACAGGTAAGGCCTCCTTTCCTTTGTGACTGACTGCATTATTTGTAAGGTGTCTTCAGTCAATTAAAACTTGTGAATTTTGTACAGAATTTAGCACATGGAAGAGTTATACGAAAATTCACTTAAAAACTATTAAAATATTTCGTAACTGATTCAAGGAAATAAGAAAGGGCGTTATATATGTAAAGTAAAAGTCCTCACTGGTATCTTAAATAAATGTACTCCGAAAATGGTACATTTTACGCCAATCTAGGAACTTTAAACTAAATTAAAAAGGATAATTTTCCTCTTAGTAACT
>NC_089784.1:19228003-19230503 GCF_040412425.1 Macrobrachium rosenbergii | reverse complement strand
CAGCCCACCGAATGAGAGGTCGGGTTACCTATGGGGAGCTACGGAGATGTCTCCGGTTGATTATTTGCTGTTTGTGTTGTGCAGGTTGATTAGCAAACCGCAGACGTGAACCATACTACACAGTATCCCTTATTTTGGGGTTTGTTTGCGTATCAGTTATCAATGTATCGTAAAATGTATTCTGTTGATTAGAATAGGGTTTCTGTGAACGCCACCTAGCGGCAGGAAACAGAAGTTCGAGAGGAATTCATTCTAGAGAAATGAGATCATCGTAAAAGGCACCATCAATTTCACGCTTAGAACCTTCGTGGTCATCTTATTGCAACAAATGTCTCGGATTTTAATGCAGGGGAAGCGAGAAGTATCCAGGTAAAAAAAAAAAAAAAAAAAAAAAGTCACCGGGAAAAAAAAGTCACATTAATATTTCCTGGATAGTAAACCCCAAGGGTTTTAACCCAGTACGTATCCACCTCTGCAGCGTGTTTACTAGAAACCCGTTGGGGATTACCGTAAAAACATAAAGAAAAGACTGTAAAGTAATGACTTTTTTCCCGTGACTTTTTTCCTAGCCAAAATTGTGACTTTGTTCCCTGTGACTTTATTACCGGTCACCAGCGAGAATGGGAAAGCTGAAGCGTGCGTGAACGAGGCCTTGAGTTTTTCTGAACAAGGCTCGAGAAAGGAAGGTTAAGAGACAGCTAGCGAAAACAATAGGCTGGGGAAAGGGAAAACTGGAAAAGGAAACAGAGAAAAACAGCCGAAAAAGTTATATGAACC
The DNA here is from genome assembly GCF_040412425.1 of Macrobrachium rosenbergii. Taxonomy (NCBI): domain Eukaryota; kingdom Metazoa; phylum Arthropoda; class Malacostraca; order Decapoda; family Palaemonidae; genus Macrobrachium; species Macrobrachium rosenbergii. The sequence goes on along the minus strand of NC_089784.1, from coordinate 19,229,726 downwards.
ATAGGCATCGAAATAATAGAGAAAAACGTTGTTCTGAATCTACCATGGACTTTGATTATAATTTTAAAATCAAACAACTGAACAGGATGATGTACCTGAAACTGAATAAAGCAAAAAAGTACAAGATTTAGTTCCCATAAAGTTAACAGAATACAAAAAATGTAAACGAAATTAAATAAAGCAAAAAAGTACAAGATTTAAATTCCCATAAAATTAAGCAAATAGAAAAAAAATGTAAATGGAATTAAATGAAGCAAAAAGCACAAGATTTAAATTCCCATAAAGTTAACTGAATAGAAAAAATGTAAATGAAGTTAAATAAAGCAAGAAAGTACAAGATGTAAGTTCCCATAAAGTTAACTGAATAGAAAAATTTAAATGAAATTCAATAAAGCAAAAAAGTACATGATTTAAATTCCCATAATGTTAACTGAATAGAATGATGTTACAGAAATTAAATAAAGCAAAAAGATCAAGATTTAAATTCCTATAAGTTAACTGAACAGAAAAAATGTAAATGAAATTACATAAAGCAAAAAAGTACAAGATTTAAATTCCCATAATGTCAACAGAATAGAATGATGTAACTGAAATTACATAAAGTAAAAGTACAAGATTCAAATTCCCAAAAAGTTAACTGAACAGAAAAAATGTAAACGAAACTAAATAAAGCAAAAAAGTTCACAAAATATGCTGCAATAATAATAATAATAATAATAATAATAATAATAATAATAATAATAATAATAATAATAATAAATACTTTCCAACTAGTTTTCATTTTCGTAAGCTTTTGTTTCCATGACCTCTTGGTCTAATTAGGCCGAAGAAAGTCAAGAAGAAGGATAAAATGAGGTAAAAATCATTCTTCAGGGAACCAGAAGCATAGGGCAGCAGAGAGAGAGAGAGAGAGAGAGAGAGAGAGAGAGAGAGAGAGAGAGAGAGAAACCAGTTCGGAAAACCCCTTCAAAAACAAATGGTCATCCCGACTTATGGGCAAAAGAAAACAGAAGTAGAAATCCAGCGACTCTTCTTTCTTTTCCATCCCGTGCCCTCGGTAGGTCTGTATTAAAGGGCAGGGGCAATAAATGACCATGCTTGTGAATGGGGGCACGGAAAATGGGGATAGAGGGAGGATGGAGGAGGAAGGGGAGCGGGGGGAAAAGATATCGAGGGAGATGGAAGGGGGAGGGGGGAGGGGCAGAGCTCCTACTCCACGATTACTTTTCTCCGCCCCATCGGCGCCGCATCGTCGGGAAACGGCATCCCCAAACCCTCACTCATCTCGCTGTTATCTCTTCGCCAATCTCCGCGTCGTGTCGTCGATGCCTTGTCTACACTACTGCGCGCCGCTTCGCTTCGGAGAGACAGACACACACACACACAACACACACACACACAGAGAGAGAGAGAGAGAGAGAGAGAGAGAGAGAGAGAGAGAGAGAGAGGGGTGTTAATAATGAAAAATCTCTACGGCTTCTTGCTAATTTTTAATACATAATGATAACGTAAATTACCTAATAATAATAATAATAATAATAATAATAATAATAATAATAATCATACAGGCATAAAATATGTATATTGCGTGAATTATATTTAAAGACATAACGCAACAGTGAAAATCAAACCATTCTAAAAGAAAATGATGTGAACTCAAAGAGAGAGAGAGAGAGAGAGAGAGAGAGAGAGAGAGAGAGAGAGAGAGAGAGAGAAAATTATT
>NC_089784.1:19183003-19223003 GCF_040412425.1 Macrobrachium rosenbergii | reverse complement strand
CCTTTCCAGTCATAAACAGTTGGTATAATGGGGCGAAATACTATCATCAGCATTACAACACCCTTGAAAACCTGCAGTGTAACTATGGCGGAAACTGATACGAAATTACAAAGACACTATTAACTCTGCGTCCTGCCGAGGCGAGAGTCACCTGGATGGAGACGTGCATTACTGCACGTAGGAGGCATTGAGAGAGAGGGAGAGAGAGAGAGAGAGAGAGAGAGAGAGAGAGAGAGAGAGAGAGAGAGAGAGATGGCAACATTGTTGGCCTAAAGAAAGACAGAGTTGCTTCCAAAGAGAGAATGTGCGGTTCGGGATGTAAACAAAAAGGAAGAAACGTCGCGCAAACTGTTTCAGAAGTTGGAAGCAGACATTAAAACGACGAGGCTTCTTAAGACGGGATCTGGGGGTCTGAAAGAAACAATTAGAAGGCAAACGAACAATCAAAGGAGGTGAAGTAAAAGGAAATAACTGCCCATTATTGTGGTTGAGAGAAAGAATGCTCCGTAGTACAATCTAGTTAGTGACTGAAAGGAATACAGTGCAGCACAGTGTTTGATAAAGATAATAAGACTGCATAAATTTCATAGGAAGTGAAGCAAAAGTCAGCAACTGATCAATACAAGACAAATGGAGATATTTCTAATAAGCGATGGCAAATCAAATGATATGCAAAAACTGAGAACAATATTTTCACTGTAGAAGTTACCGAATACTCCTAGAAATTTTTAGAAGAATTTTAGAAACTAAAAACTGCTCATGAGAGAAAAATACTTTTTTAAAAGGAATATGAAGTAGATAAATAAAAACTAGGGAATGGAAACCATAGAGTTTCAAAAAGAATAAAAAGAAAATCCGACGAGGTGTAAAACAGTAAAGTGTAAAAAAACTTTTTTCGGAAAGGGATTCAAACTATAATTTTGGAACAGAAAACAAAATCCAAAGACAAAAACTTATATTTCCGGAAAGAAAGCAGTATTCACGCGTGGTTAAAGCAGATTTCTGTAATACAAAAAAAAAAAAACTACTCGAAAGGAGTAACAAAAAAAATGAAAAGCAAAAGTAATTTCTTAAGTTTAATGGAAAAAAATAACATGATTTAAGAGCATTTTGCAGAAGAATGAAGGCATGAGATCAAATACACTATATGAAATAAAACTGAACGTCTCCGAAATTGTTCCAATAATAAAGGGAAACTTTTACATAAAATGATAAACGCATCACAGCACCTAGATCTATAAGGAAACGGAAATACCAAATCACAAATAAACATACGTTAATGAAAACAACACGCCCAAAAACCTACACAAACAAAACCGAACGGAGGAAAAATAAGCGAATATTCCCCCTTACCGGACTGATTATGCATCCGCTAGTGAATAATCCCGACAAGCCGTAGAGCGTTTTGATAAGGCCAGCCATAAATGAAAACGCAGAATAGGCTACTTTGGCCACATAGAACATCCAGGTCTGCTGTGGATATGAAACAAGAAGCACAGAAATATTCAGCTTAGGAGAACAGCTTGCAAACAATCTAATTTAAATTTGCGTTATATCATTATTGCAGTTCAGAGGGCTATACATCTTGTATGGGTAAGGTTATGTCTTCTGAAATTAAAATGGTTGACTGATGGAAAGAGTTCAAAAAACTGTTACAAGGAAACTTTATCCTTTATCAGGAAAACTAAAAACGAAGTGGTACGGAATACCTGACATGAAAGTATAACGAAAATGTCCGGTAGGGGGTAATGCCATCAGCGCACCTCATGCTGGGCACTGTAGGCATTACTTAAGGTTCTTTGGAGCATCCCTTCGGCCCGTAGCTGCAATCCCTTTCATTCCCTTTACTGTGCCTCCGTTCATACTATCTTCCTTCCATCTTACTTCCCACCCTCTCCTAGTGTAACTGCCAGGTTCCCCCCCCACCTTCCCCTGTTATACCTTTAAAACCTTTGATCTTAATTTCTCTTTTAGCGCTGAATGACCTCATAGGTCCCAACGCTTGGCCTTTGGCCTAAACTTTATAGACCAATTTTAATATAACGAAAATGAGGAAAGAAGTCCAGTAAGAGAAAAGGCAACACAGAATAAACCAAAATATTAACGATAAAAAACGGGTGGGCTAGAGAATGAAGACAGAGTAACGCGTTCCACCGTGGCGCATGGGTCATGTGCGACTTAGATACGACAATATGATTCTTGACGGGAAGATCAGACGAAAATAGTAATTAAGATTCCGAAACGAGAGAAAATGGATTAAAGAAAACGAGACCATTAACTGGGTCACTTAATCACCCAAAGCATGCTATTTGAGAATCCAAGGAAAAAGTAAACCAGGCAATCAACGCAACAAAAAAAAAAAAGACAATAAATAATTTCGAACGTCATCAGACATCAGGCGGGTTGTTTAATCAGTTCGACACTTCACTTCCGTCATGTTGCCGTCCTCACCAGATATGGAAGTCAAGTTGAGTTCTTTATGCAAGCAAGGCTTCTCTTTTCTTATTATTTTTTTTTTTCATGTAAGTATTCAGTTAGCCCTAAGTACGATATTTAGGAGTCGAATTTGTCCCCGTTATTGCTGTTAGTATGAGAGAGAGAGAGAGAGAGAGAGAGAGAGAGAGAGAGAGAGAGAGAGAGAAGAGAAAGAGAGAGAGAGAGATCTAATAAGAATAATACCATTTCTTCTCATATATATGTATATATATGTATATATATGTATGTGCATGTATATGTATGTATATATGTACTGTGTATATATATATATATATATATATATATATATATATATATATATATATATATATATATATATATAAAGACACAGGGAGAGAGAGAGAGAGAGAGATGAGAGGGTCTAATAAGAATATTACCATTCCTTCTCTTATATTTATATTATATATATATATATATATATATATATATATATATATATATATATATATATATATATATATATAAATACATAAAGACACACACATACACGCACACACACACACAGATAAATCAAACATTTTTCCTCTTCACCGTTACATGGCAATGTGAAATAACCTCTTGCATGTCTGGCAGTGCTGACCGCCATGTGTCAACGCGTTGTCATTTGAAAGGTCAAATACTTGAGAAGCGGGCATCCCCTCCAAAACCAGACTGGTTTAATTAAGAGTTTTCGCTCGCCCGAGCACGTTCGCTTTGCCAAAAATGATACCTGCTTACGATAATTCATTCTAAATAATTGCCTGCAAGTCGATGGATGCACTAATGATGCCTCGGAATTTCAGATAAATTCTTTGCCATCTCATTAATCCTCGTCATATCATTAATCTAATCCTGTAAAAGCAAAGGTACATGTTCATTCGATACTTACTTATTCAGTGCAAATATTTTCGATTTTCTGAGGGTGTATAAGGAGATGATAAGCCTTTCTGTGTTACAATAAAGTGCGACCAATAAACGGCATATAAAAGTTCACCGTATAGCGATAAAAACCAAGCCATGCACAACTGTCGTGGAAAATCTTACAAGAGAAAAAAAACTGACATTTACGCCAGGTGGTGGTAAAAACCAAACGAATACTAGCGTGCATCACTGCCTTGAAAATCTTATTAATAAGTGACAAAAAAAATCCGTATACGTCAGGACAATTTAATCTCAACTGATTATTATAAAATCTTAAATAAAACTAAACCCCGCATGGTCACATAAATTAATAATATAAGACTGATCTGATTACGTCATGCTTTGCCAGTCATACTGAACGGAGAAGTGGCGAGGCAAACTGCCTGCAAGCAGATCTCCACTAGCCGGTCCTAGCCAAAAAATTTATTGCCCCCCTGACTACCATCGGTGGCTGAGTGGTCAATTATTTTTTCCAAACATTTTGCTTTGGTCGTTTTAAGTGGCGCATTAAACTCAGAAACAACTGTTTTCACAGAAAATGCTGTGTAACTTTCACCGCTATCAGTAACCAATTAAATCAAACTGAAATCAGCTGATTTCAAACAATTTTGGATCCGCTGTTTAGCAAATGAAGTGACTCCAAAGTATGCATTGGCTTAGGTTGCTGTTGTTGATTGCTCCTAGAGCACTTCGTAACAGTGATCTACTGAAATAACTTTATTTACTTATTTATTTATTTATCTATTTATTTTTGCAAACTTAGTAAGCTTACCCCCTCTCCTAATCTTTCCCCAAAAGCCGAGGAACCGACCTGCATTCTTTCTCACACCCTGTTTATCTCACGGTGAGCGTTTGTTTTTGTGCTCTTTAAATGTTTGCATCTTCGCTCTTGCAATCTGTATACAAGCCACTTATAACAATTTAATGATTCATTCAGCAGTATTAAATTGGTTCTCTGCTCCTCAGTCATTAAACTAATTTAGCCTTTCAAATAAATCTTTTAATTCTTTCTTTTTTCTTAATTATTACTTTCAAAGCGATGCAATTATGGGCATCATATTCTTAACAATAGGCTTCTAGCCATTGTGAACAATATGTTCTTAATATTTTCTTTAAACAGACAGCGTTGACACTATGCCTCGTAAAGAAAACTAAATTCAATATCTCTATTCCATTTCTTGTCTGCATAAACAAAATATATAAGATAAAAAAAACGGAAACTTTCAGATTTATATTAAAGAAAAATAGGAACAAGATAATGAAGAAAATGTCAAATGAAATAAAACAGCGCCGGACATTTTGAACAGGGAACCACCCACACCAGCTTAACGCCCGCCTACCCCCTCCCTTCCTCCCAATGTTAACTAACACCGCCCACCAGCCAACCTTTTATAAATGAATTTTATTCTCATTCATTTGCGTCGTCGTTTCATGAGCAAAACGGGCAGTAAGGATGTTATCTTTACGAGCAAAAGCAGAGGGGAACGCGCGACGGTAAGAGAGTAAAGAAAAAATTTTAAGATGAGAACGAGAATAGTAAGAAAACCAAGAGGGTAGTAAATGGAGTAGTAAGAAAACTCCACAAGGAGATAGAAAAGAGGATTAATTATCGTACAGGTAAAGGTAAGGTGATGAGGTGGCAGAAATCACGGCAAATTACAGAAAGTGAGGAAGTAGGACCGACATCTGACGAATATTTAAAGGAGATGACGATACGTGAAATGTATCGAAGAACCGTTGCAAATAAAAGAAAACAAAAGGTAAAAACGCAAAGGTGTGGGAGACAAGCAGGACAATAAGGAGGTGAAGGAAGAGAATGAGAATGAGAAAACAGTGGAAGGTAGGAAGGGAGGAGAGAGAGAGAGAGAGAGAGAGAGAGAGAGAGAGAGAGTGTTGAGGAAAGAGGGAGGTCATATGAGGCATAAGGATATAAATATCATATGCACGTTGCGCGCCCACGATGCCTCTGTGCCTCTGCCTGCCTGCACGCTTTATTGCACAAAGCCGTGCAGATTGCACACACACCGGAGCCTCCGCCGAGTGGATAGAGACGTGATGAATACGCTCGTTTGATCCAATCGTTAATGATAATTGAGACGCTGCAATTGTGATGCTTAAGCAAGAGGATAATTATTAGCACGACGAGTTCGTTTCGATGTTCATTGTTTGCCGTTTCTTATATAATCTGATAATGGCACTTACTGAAATTACAGGAAATGGGAAAAAGAGTCAAATGAGCATCCTACAACGTGTTGAGACTAGAATTACATCTGTTTGGGTATACAAATGCTTTTAAAATCATCTGGTAGTTATGAGAAACAGATGCTGGTGTTTGAACAGGCAAACTGCTTATATCAACACCACGAAGTTTAGACGGGATGTTGGGGTGTCGTTCAGACGCCAAGTCATCCGCACCAACACAGTCTGGGCCGCGGAGAGACCAGAGGAAAAATCTGACCACACATGAACAATTCGCCAATCACGATTGTTCGCAGCCGTGACGTCACGCCAACAATCCCCCACCAGCATACGGCGACGTCACCGTAAGCCGACACACACGCACCAATCAGAGGTGACCGAGATGATGTCACCCCCCCTTGCCGCACGTCTGGATCGCACTTTGATTGCTGGCTGGCTTTCCGTGACGTCACATATCTCTGCCAAAAGTTTCCATTAGCGAGGGAAGTAAATTGGAGACGGTCGGAGGGTGCTGGGGGGATAGGGGGCTGGATGGTGGTGGTGGGGGTGGTGAGAAAGCACGCAAGAGAAATTAATATGTAAAGTGGAGATGAGGGAGTATTATTTTGGCAATCATACAATAGAACCGGCTCATGGGGAAGGTCAGTTGCCAAAGGCGAGATGAGTAGCCAAGTCAACGGGGCCACAACACCTGGCCTAAACTAAAGAGGTTTACTTCTTCTTTTTCCGTTCTTTTTTCTTTCTTCTTCTCCTTCCTTTCTTCCTTACCCGGTGTTTTTATTTTCTTTTTTTCTATTTTTTGTCTAAGGGAAAGAGGCTAATGTGGAGCGTTGTCAAGAATCTTGATGACTTTGCTCTCCTGTCAAATGCAAAGAGCTTTTCACATGGTGTATGGCCAACAGAAAATAACCTAAAATAAATAACAACAAGCAACGGGCATTAGGTGGTTTAAAAGAAGAATTAGATAAAAAAAAATATGATCACGAAATTACCTCCAAAATTTAATTTCCATGTAATACGAACGATGAAAAAAAAAAATAAACAAAACACAAATGAAGCTACAAATGATGTAACAGAATCAGAGAGGAATAATCTATAACACAAGAAAAGGAGAAGGTCTGAAGTAATACAGTCAGACTGTTGCATCATTATCATTTCCTAAGTTGCCAAGCAGGGAAAAATAACTCCCCCTCTCTCTCTCTCTCTTTCTCTCTCTCTCTCTCTCTCTCTCTCTCTCTCTCTCTCTCTCTCTCTCTCTCTGTATTGCTTACTCGATACTGACTCCGTACGCCGCACCTCATGTATTTTTTCCTGAGAGAGAGAGACTAAATTATCAACTAAAACGAAATGCTTTATTCTTGTAGGGAATGTAAAAGCACAAGGTCTCCACGCAAGCTTGGCTTTAAGCTCAAGAAAATATAAAGGATGAGAAAAACTGGACAGATTTATGTACAGGCGTTCCTTGAGAGACCGTACTTGAAAGGTGATGAAAGGAACATTCCCTGAAACTGATAATGTCTTACCTCAATTGCATCTGAGAATGTTTTGACTCAGTTGTAAATGAGATTGTCTCAGATCAGTTGTAACTGAGAATTTTTCAAATCAATTGTAACTGAGTATGTCTCAGATCAATTGTTACCGAGAATTTTTCAGATCAATTGTAAGTGAGAGTGTCTCTGCTCAAATGTAACGGAGAATGTCTCAGGTCTCTCAAAACTAACACTGCCTCAGCTGAACGGTAACCGAGAATTTCTTAGCTCAACCGTAAATGAGAATGTCTCAGCTCAAATGTAACCGCGAATGTCTGATTTCAATTGTAACTGAGAATGCCTCAACTCAATTGTAAATGGGAATTTCTCAGATCAACTGTAACTGAGAACGCCACACGCCAATGAAAAGGCTGAGGAGCATTAAAACTGCTACTCAAGAATGTGGCGGGGTGCTTGATTTTAATCTCACTTGACAAACGAAGGCAAACTTGGGTAAAAGCATCTACATAATATGAGTAGAAAGGAAAAAGATTACTCGCAAACTTTCTGATCCCGCTCAAGAATAACAGATGAAGGTAAAGGACATTTGTAAAAGCAACTCTTATGCAGATGATAAATAAAGGCAACTTCTGTGTAAGGTAAAAACATTGCAATGAATCTCGAGTAATTGATATACATATATATATATATATATATATATATATATATATATATATATATATATATATATATATATATATATATATATATATATATAGTATACAATGTATATGTATATATATAGTTACTATGAGAATTCTCTTAAAAGTAGCTATACATGAACCTGGCCCAATCTCAAGTAATCATGTGCATATTTTCTATTTCTTTGCTGACCCGATTGTAAAATCCCTTAATTAGTTTAAAATTCTCACTAAAAGCAGTTTTCACCTGCCCAGGTAATAATCATTTGACTTTAAGCACCATTCGTAATTTACGGACGAAAAACAAATATTCAAACTTGGATACTACCATAAAGTCCAACTAGGGTAAATCTTACGTACTGTATATAAATCATCAATAAAGAAAATAAATTAATATAAGTTTCAGGACCAGAAGTTTGTAAGCAAGATGAAAAGACCGACGAGATTAAGGTAGACATTACAGAATACGCTTCAGGTAAAGTCGAAGCGTGACTGAAAGGAAGGTTAATCCAAAGAGCCACCCCAGGTTAACTGCAATTGCAGGGGGTTGCGACACGGACAACAGAAGCCCGAGAGACGCTGAAGAACTCAGCGAACAAACTTAAGCCCACTTGCTGCTCTTCACTTAATTACAACGACTTCCTCTGAGGAGTCATACTGCACGAGTTATAACCCTGAAGCAGAGGTTACTTTACTGTCATCCCGTGTGATGTAGCCTTCCTTACCTCATGGCGAAGACATGAGGTTTCCCGAAATTCAGTCGGTGAATATTCCGAAAACCAGCGTGTGTGTGAGCAAGAAGACGGTAGTTAGCAGGGCTAAAGTCGTCACGCTCCTTAGGGACCGGTTGAACAAGCGCACGCTTTGAAGGTGAGGGATAAATGCCAGCGCTTATTACAGGGTTGCAGACGGGAAAATCACAGTGCAGTCGAACAGAGGAAATCGCTCACAACGTTTCCAGCAGTAAAGAACAGAAATAGGAAAAACATAACACGAACACAAGCGACGCAGCAATAACAGCAACATAATATAATAATAACAGTGGAAAAATAACGCACGAGAAATCCGAAATAAACTAAAATAACATGGAATGTTGCACACTCCTAAAAAAAATACGAAGATTCTCTACGCAAACCTTTGCAGCAGAAATTCATATCTGTTCGCTTTATAAATCCATTTTGCATTTGGCAAAGGGTTATAAACATGAATATTATGACAGTACTTGACACATTTAAACGCCCTTCCATTATTACTTAATACGTTTAAATGCCCTTCCTCTCGCAACTTAATGGTTTACGTATTTTTATACCTCACTTCTACCTGCTGCCATCCTACGCTTTTATAAACGCATTCAACCGTCACTTCCTGACAATTATCCCATCTCCGGGTTTATTTTTGGAGGTTCTCTAATTTCGGCTCTCACGCTGTCCACCAGGAGGGCTCGTACTGTTGCCGAATTTCATCCAATACTTTGCTCTAATTAGTATGCCCATTACACCCGGCACCTGCTTGGCGGTTAATTTTAGACCCAGCGTACCCAGATGAGGGCAATGAGCAAGGTCGTATGCCCCTTTACTTTGGAGGACGAAAGAGCGAGGTCGTACGCCCTATCACTTTGTACGATAAAGGAGCTACACCGAATGCCTCTTCACTTTGTAGGATTCAGGGGCAAGATCGCGTACCCCTTTACTTTGTAGGATGAAGGAGCGAGGTCGTATGTCCCTCTACTTTGTAGGATTCAGAGGCTAGATCGCAAGCCCCTTTACTCTGTAGGATTCAGAGGCAAGATCGCATGCCCCTTTACTTTGCAGGATGGAGGAGCGAGGTCGTATGTCCCTTTACTTTGTAGGATTCAGAGGCTAGATCGCAAGCCCCTTTACTCTGTAGGATTCAGAGGCAAGATCGCATGCCCCTTTACTTTGCAGGATGGAGGAGCGAGGTCGTATGTCCCTTTACTTTGTAGGATTCAGGGGCAATATCGCATACCCCTTTACTTTTGTAGGATGGAGGACCGAGGCCGTATGCCCCTTTACTTTGTCAGATGAAGAAACGAAATCGTATTCCCCATCTCCCTGTAGGATGAAGGAGCAAGACCGCATGCCCCTTCACTTTGTAGGATGAAGGAGCAAGGCCGCATGCCCCTTCACTTTGTAGGATGAGGGAATAACACCGTAAGCTACTCTCCTTCACTTTGTAGGATGAAGGAATAACATAGTATGTTCCTTCACCTTGCAGGATGAAGGAGTAACAGCATATGCTCCTTCACTTTGTAGGATGAAGGAGTAACAGCATATGCTCCTTCACTTTGTAAGATGGAGGAGCCAGATCGTATGCCCCTTCACTTTGTAGGATGAAGGAGTAACATCGTATGTCCCTTTACTCTGTAGGATAATCGCTCAAGGGGAACTCAACCCATCTTTACCTGAAAGAAATAAAAAGCACGGGGCGCAGGGAGGCATTTCTGAGAGAGCAGTCCTCATATTTCTAATGTCATTTGCCTCTTCCAGTCCCTTAAAAGCCTGCCAATAAGATCAAGTCAGGAAATTTCATCGAGTTAGACTACAACGGTAGCTATGGGGCGGAAAAGAAAAAAAAAATTACAAACGAACAACGGATCGACAACACCAAGACGTTACATGGCTAAAACTGGCAAATGAAAGACAAAGAATTCGGGGTATATTGATATGATATTATGCATATACACACACACGCGCGCACGTACAGAGTGCAAGGTTACAGCACTCGGATCACTCGAGGATTGTGGAATGATATAATCTCCAGACGTTGCTTTCAGACTCTTAAATCGTCAAGCATACTAGTATGATAGGAAATCGCCTCTTTTAAACAAAAAGATACTTTTTTTCACTATACAGAATCGTTCTGTTCTTGCTATATACTTTTTTATTCTCTGCATATCCGCCTTCTTTATCACACCATGGAGATAATGAAAGACTGGAGGATTGGAAGATTTCCACAAACAAATCCGGGATTTATACCTTTTGTTCGAGGCAGAAGATTTGAATAGACAATTCTAGAAACTTTTGGCTTATAGTCGAACCCAAGAAAACCTCAAGCAAAGAAAAGAAAGAAATATAAAAATCCGAGTGAATAAAGATGATGGTGAAAAACTAAAGTGGATACGAGAGCACCGCGCTCCCACTGCAGTTCTTATCGCAACAAAAATAAATAGAAGCAGATCAGACAACGGCAACACCAGCAATCAAAACGATGCAACGATGTTATTGAGACGAAAACAATAATAACCAGAGCTGTGACATAAGACAGCAACAATGGCCGTGCTGACAGTGGCTGAAGAGACTGCCGTAGATAGCAACCGCTCGTATGAAAACAAATGCAATGATTGCTCTTTGAAACCTGAGTCAGGAATTTAATGTTGAACGTATATAACTACTCGGAGGAACGAAGTGTATTGCCTGACTTTGCGCAGTTGGTGAAAACATGGACATTGCTATCAACGACAACATCAATAATGTTGAAGGATTTTAAGCGCATTTTTAACAACATACCAAGATTCACACACAAGAAAATGGGCTTACTTTAACATCAACAACAACAACAACAACAACAACAACAATAATAATAATAATAATAATAAACCAAAATTAACATCAAAAACACAAAAAATGGTGGCTGAAGCAAAGGATAATGCAATAATTGTAACGCAAAGAATTAATAATAATGCCATAAAAATAACATACTAGTGTTACTCCATAATCTTATCAAGGAAGTGGGGACTGCCAGCTTTGAAAAAAGAATAATTTTACATTCTGACGGTCTTCTGTTAATGTGAGGTATCTGACGTATTTATCTTTACTTAATCCCCACATGTACACGTATTTTCGTCTTGTTACTCTATTTATTTCTCGTGTGTGAATATTGTAGCAGGACTTATCCATTTGATTACGTCATTCGTAAGTGGGTGTGGAAAGGAGCCGTGTGCAAATGTGTTATCACTTAAACAGAAAAGTGTCAAAACACGTTCAGCTGATTTGCACGCGGCTCTTTACTATATCTACAAGTGATGTATCCAAATCTAATTATGCTCTCTTTGCAGAGAGCATGATTGTTCTCTTTCTACGAAGTTGGTATAAATAAAGACGTGCAAACTTGTTATCACTTAAACAGAAAACTATCAAAACACGTTCAGCTGCCTTGCACGAGGCTCTTAACTATACGTATTTACAAATGATGCATTAAAATGCAGTTATGTTCTCTGCGCAGGGAGTATAATTGTTCTTTTAACAAAGAAGGATATACATATTCCAGTACTTTATAAATTATCATCATCAGGTCTATGTCACCGTTTTTATATAAATTCTCATAAAATAGTGATTGGCATATATTTATGAGTTTTAGTAACAATATATGAAAAAATCCTTTCAATTATTTGTAAGAATTTAAGGAGCATGCACATGCACAAACACACGAGCATCTAAAGTAAAAGCACGGAATAAAATGATTTATTGTATTATAAGAGTATTGTATGAAGAATGTTTATGCTTTGTTTAAGTCAGAAAGAGAATTTTTCTTTATTTATTTCCTAATATAGATACGAAAATCATGCATACAACGGTGTACAGAAGTTATATATATCCTTCGGAAATCATAATCACCATTGTCAATCGTTGTAATCTGATGTTTAGCATCCAATACGATTAGTTTTTAACCACTGGCGAAACTAAAATGTAATTTTAGGCTCATGTAATTAACGCTAAATTGAGGTCTGCGTGAATAATAAATAACTGGGCTGATGAGCATTATATCCCCTGTGGTAATAATATCTAGGGCGTCTAAAGCAATCTAATTTTTGTTTCAGTTTAAATCAGGGAGAGTAGCTTCAGGTTCCACGTTACAGAAATATAAAAGCAAACCTGTACACGTACATTTTCGTAAGTGCTCACGTAAAAACTACTTACTCGTGTGTGAGAGAGAGAGAGAGAGAGAAAGATATGGGGGGGGCGGAGGCTGAAATGACAACGCATGACCAATTGAGAGTAGAAAAACAAAAAGAATAAAAAACAAAAAAAAAGGAAAGAAAGAAACGAATGTTGATTGAGGAGGAAAAACAGAAGACGACAAGAACACTAACAACACTCGCCAAGGCTAAAAAGAAAATAAACATAAAGGGAAAAAGGCAGCAAGTAAAAAAGGAAGATATAGCAACAACAATGGATGTGTGCGCAGACTCACAAACTAAAGTACACACGGGTCACAGTTGCACTACACACCCTCTCTCTCTCTCTCTCTCACATACACATACACACACACACACACACGCAGGTTGTGTGTGTGTGTGTGTGTGTGTGTGTGAGAGAGAGAGAGTGCAGCGCGAAGAATCCAAAGTTCGCTAAATAAATTGAAGGTAAGGAGCAAAAATACTTGAAAGCAGCCCAGGTTGGTTATCACTACTAGACAGTGCCTGGTAAGTTCAAGGCCGTGTTCTGTGTGTGTTCTGGTTTTGGTTGAAGGATTGAGAGCATTTCATTCTTCATTAATTATTATATGAGTACGAAACTTAATTAATGCATGCTATTTGTAAATATAGGGAATACATTATATATATATATATATATATATATATATATATATATATACATATATATATATATATATATATATATATATGTATATATATATATATATATATATACATATATATATATAAAATATTTATATATATACACATATATATATATATATATATATATATATATATAAATATATATATATATATATATACACATATATATATATAGGCCCTTGGATATTAAAAGTAAATATCAACACTCATCATTATCAGTGAGACATAAGAAACTCTAATTTCATCTCAGCTATCATTTCTTCAACAAAAGAAACAAGCAAACAAGCTATCAAAGGAGATGTTTCTCCACTTAAATACCAAGATTTTCCTCAAAATTTCTTTCATTTGTGAAACAGATTTTGCCTGTGCCCGGTAAAATGTGGCTATCCAATTTCTAGGTAAAATAAAACTGACGCAAAGCCGTTTCATTTATTCACTGTGCGACCTTCAATGCAAATATTCTCAGAAGTATATTGAATTGATGAGACTTCAAAAAAAAAAAAAAAAAAAAATGAATATCAGATGTACACATGCAGACATGGATGAGAATATGAAAGTCATGCTTTTCTAACAAATAAACTTTGCAAGATTTCGGCAGTGCACTGCCTAGGAGCCAATGCTTTTCAAAATATTACAGGTCACGTGAATTCCCTGGTATGTAGTTTCGCTGACATTCAAGCAAACAAAAACTAAGAAATAAAATAAAAATAAATTCATGTTAACTTTTTTTATAATTTTTGAAAGATCGGTTATTACGTTCTTGTATTTTAATCTGGTGGAATTATTTAAGGCATTCTTGAGCACAGCATTTTTAATCTTGATGGATCATTTATCTTTATATGATATTGTGTAATTTCATCTACGTGGATCTTTTATTGCATTTCTGTGTTTGATATTTTTTTTAATTTTGAGGGGCCATTTTTTCCATTACTGCATATGATGCCTTAATCTATAGAGACCATTTATTACATTCTTGTCTGTGGTTATTTAATCTTGAGGGGTCATTTATTGCATTTTTGTATAAGGTAATCTTGAGGGACCATTTAGGCCTACTGCCTTCTTTTATTTAGTTTTTTTACTCTTGTGGAAAAATTTATTTCTTTTTGTATGTTGAGGAATCATTCATTACATTTTTATCTATGGTATTTCTAGTTTGAAGGAAACATTTATTACATTTTTGCATAATGTATTTTCAGTCTTGACGGATCACTAACTGCAATTTTGTTTTTGTACTTTTAATCTTCACGGATCATATATTACAATCTTGTCTATGGTAATTTTAATGTTAAGGGATCATTTATTGCATTTCCATTTATGGAATTCTTAATCGATCGGCCATTTCTTGCATTCTCATAGAACGAAATCAAAGCAATTCTTTTAAATGCAGTTCCCTTTAACACCCGTCAGTCAAAAGATCGCATATTCACAGCCTTGAACCAAGACTTGTGAAGTTAATTCCTTTCTCCCAAAACGGCGTCTTGACATGGTTCCCAAAACCGTCATGCGAGATTTTGGTGATTCTGCGCAGTCTCGACTGGTGTGCCGTGTTCTTTGAGATTCAACTTAGCAGCTCGTTAGCTTCAATATTTGTGCGTTGGAAATGCATTACACTGTTTGAGATTAATCGACTTTTGGATAATTCTTCCATACAAATTTCTCTCTCTCTCTCTCTCTCTCTCTCTCTCTCTCTCTCTCTCTCTCTCTCTCTCTCTCTCTCGTGAAATCGTGGGCCGAACAGCAATATCGAAATCCCAACTTGCCGAAGATGTGACTGGGCCTTGCGTGAGACTGCAAGTGGCAAGAATGACAAGATTTATAAGAATTTTTTTTTTTTTTTTTATCAATTTTCCTGATGTCTAATTCGTTCTGGTCTTCTTTTTCCAGTTTTGTTATACAATTTTCTCTTTTTATTTTTTATCGTTGAACTATTAAACTTGCTTTTTTTCTTTGCATGCGAAGTGCTGCATGCATCAGACTTCTCAAGGTGTAAGATGGTGAGAAATAATGTCCCTAATTCTAATGCACTTGCTTTATCATTTTATCACAAGCATGCTGCCCTGTTTTTAAGCAAACAAAACTAGCTGACATTAGCTAAAAAATACATCGGTGAAAGGCGGCTTTTCCCAGTGTTCTTTGGGCAGCTCAAACTAATAAAACAACTTGCAAAAAACTTTATCATTAGTTAGCAAAAATTAATAAGAGGATTTGCGCGCTATCTGTTTCCATACTTAATGGGCGTACACTCTTTTGACGTAAATGATTATTTGAAACTACAGTGTTAAAAAGGCTTTCCTCAGTGTTTTGGCCAACTTAAGAAAAAAATTCTCCAAAAAAAGCAGATACTAGTTACCAAAAGATTAATGAGAAAATTTGCGCGCTATCCATTTCCATACTCAATGGTCGTAAATTCCTTAAAAGTAATTGTTAGCTTAAAACTACAACGTTAAAAAGACTTCACTCGGGTGTTCTTTGGCTAGGTAAAAAAAAAAAAAAAAAAAAAGTTCACTTTACCAAATGATTAATGAGAAAAGTTGTACGGCTGTTCATTTTTATGCTCGGAGGCGAGTGCTATAAAGGTCCCTTGTAACTTTCAATTCCATGATGGTTACAAGAAATAGGAATAACTTTAGTTTTTCCACAGGTCTATCTTTATTATTACACATTTCCTTTCTTGAAGAGAAATGCAAACTGAAAATGGGCAAAAAATCTCATGAAAAGTCGGAGTTCCCTGTTACTGAACTTACTGATAAAAACATTTTTTTATTTCACCTCTCTTGCGGCAGCGCGGCGTTTGCTTCCTACAACAAGTTTTCTTAAGTACCAAAGGTAATTAGGATCCATTGTATGCATCCTAATAATGAGCAGCTGCAGCCAAGTTGTATTCAGTCATTCTCGGATGCAAAATTAAGGGATGTGTACTTTCCTGCTTTTCAGAGTTGAGGTTGTCATTAAAAATATTTACGGAAGTATTCTGTGAATATGATAAAAGAAATCTAAGAGTTAAGATCGAATCTCGTAAAAAAGACACCACCCCCTCCCCCCACCACAGAAGAAGGAAAAAAATCGCGAGGCCACAAAATCTATTCATACCAAGTTAATTGAACTTTCCCCGTTGTTGTCAAGTTCCCTCCCCCCAACCCCTTCCCTCTTTGCACCAACCCAGTGACTTTCCAGTATCTATCTCCACTTCCCCTTTTAATGTAACCGCATATATCTTTGTTGGGTGTGGGTGTGGGTGGGGGTGGGTAAGGGGGATTAGGAGGTGTTGGAGTTAGTGACGATGACAGAGCATTTCTGTACTGAGAGTGAATGTAGCATCAGTAGTTTCCCCTCTGACACACTTTGCATATAACTACTGCGTTGGGAATACGAAAAAGACTTTCGGTAGAGATTTCGTAACGCAAGGGGCGGGACAGGCAACTTGATTGGTGGCTTGATCTATCTGTTCGAAGTCCAGCAGAAAGCAAGGAGAAATCAGGCGCTGGAAAAAAAAAAAAAAAAAAAAAAAAAAGAACGCGAATCCAAACACTAAAAGGAAGGATAGACCTACCCATTGACAGGAAGGAGAGCAGGAAATAGAAAAAGAGATTAAAACGGTTTCCTGCTCGTTGGCACGTCTGATAAACATGACATTAAAACAGGAAGCGAGGGACTCCACAGCGTTAATAAAACGAGGTATAAACAAGTCTGGTGAAGTCTAGGCTCTCAAGGTCCCATCAGGTGCAGAGAAGTCGACAAAACATACGAAAACGTCACTGACCTACATTATGAAGGGTAAATGAAGTTCCCTTCATGTTATTATGTCTGGAACCAAATATTAAATTTGTAAAGTCAACCAGATTCCAGTTAAATTTGGATCTGAATTTCTCAGTAGAATAGCTTTACTGATGAGTGACTAGATGGCTTTTGGAAAAATGGTAACTGATAAAAATGTCAAGCAAGAAGTGGCAAACGAGACCAATACATGTCAATAAAATTGCATTGTAGAAAATCATAAAATACTACAAAAAAGAGCACCAAAATAACTAAATAGCAAGTAATGATTGTCATGCCGTAAATAAAAAGCTGACGCACAGATTCGCTGAATCAGTTTTAAAATGAATACGTAAATAAAAAAAATAAACCCAAACAGCCTATAAACATGGCAAGTACCCTAAAAATAAACATACCACAACTCACGAAAGGGCAAGTTTATGACTGCACCCCAAATTATGTGATATTATAAGATAATTACGGGACATAAAACGTAACTTCATTCAAGTTCGACCACTTACAACTTGAACAAGCTTCCATGGCGGGGTACTGCCTCATTATATTACCTGGTCTATATCTGAAGGTGTAATAATGAACACTTGCGGTGATAGAATTATGGTACATCTTTCACCTAAGCGTCTGTGATTTAATATATACTCAGTAACTCAGAAAGAATCTGTTACCCGAATAGCAACAGAGACAGAGAGATAGAGAAGGCTGATTTGGGGCTGCTTTTTATTTTTCATAACTGGAATGTTGGACTAGGCAGCAGCAGCAGCAGCAGAGAGAGAGAGAGAGAGAGAGAGAGAGAGAGAGAGAGAGAGAGAGAGAGAGAGAGAGAGAGGTGATTTGGGGTTGGTTTTTACTTTTCATAACTAGAATGCTGAACTGCACAGTGTCAGAGAGAGAGAGAGAGAGAGAGAGAGAGAGAGAGAGAGAGAGAGAGAGAGAGAGAGGTGTAAACGTGTCACTGCATAATACAACTAATCACTTATAAATTTTATTCAATCTTCCTGTGCACTCAAGCAAATGTAAGGATAGACACTAGTAATTCCCGCTGACAATTATAAATGATTGAAGCTGACAAATTAGAGAAAAATGTTTGGAAGAGAATTCCAAAGGCGACAATAATGTATGATTAAAAAAAACTTCCAAGGTTAACAAATATTTTAGAAAACTATAAACACTGGAAAATTATTCTCAACTGATAAATAAAATTAAAAAGACTAGAAGAACACATTTACGTATAAAATAAGCAAAGACTGCATGATGATTCTTAATAGTGAGATCAAGAACAAGTGGAAGAAAATAGAGAACTTGCAAATCAAGTTCCCAGCAACCGTATTCAACGCGACCACAACGACATAAATATATCTCCTCGACCTTTGAGGAACGAGCATCGCTTTTAACACGGAATTACGATGCGTAACTGTAAATCTTAATAAATCTAATCTCTGGCCTTAAATTACCTGTTCCCTGCTAGGCTGTTGCTAACTTTAAACGTTAAGGCACTCGAAAAAAAAAGTTTATCAACAGACTAAGAACTCAAATACAAATTAATTCAAAAGATGATGCCATGAGGTTTCTTTAAAATTTCTAGCAAATTCGATGACACGGATAAATATCTCTCTTCGTGATTCTTTTTAGCTGCCAACCTGTTCTTAACGCATAAAAACCCAAATGATTTAAAAAGGAACATATTTACCCTTTGGGAAAAAAGACGCAATGATTTCAATACTCTCAACGACGGACAAGTGGCAGAGGAATGTCATTTTGAATGCAAAAACTAAAACTAAACATTAGAGAGAGAGAGAGAGAGAGAGAGAGAGAGAGAGGGTAATGATGGAAGAAGAATGAGGATTAGTGAAGGAGCACAAACCTCTTGGAATGCTTTTAATCTTGCGGGTCATAAACATTGTTTGGGCTGCTTTTTGCGCGGCGATTGTTTCTGCAATCTTTGCTCCCTCACCTCAAACGCTCATTACTCGCTTTTTTTTTTTTTATTTTGCCTTCCAAAAGAGGAAGTATTTTCGTTAAGCGTTAATAAGGGTAATATATATTATATTGCTGAATACAAAGGGTCTACTTAATGTGTGTGTGTGTGTGTGTGTGTGTGAGAGAGAGAGAGAGAGAGAGAGAGACAATAATTTATCCAGTACACCAAAGCGTGTGTGTGTGTGTGAGAGAGAGAGAGAGAAAGAAAGAAAGAAAGAGAAAGAGAGAGAGAGAGAGAGAGAGAGAGAGAGAGAGAGAGAGAGAGAGAGAGAGAGAGAGATCAAAGCCTCCAAATTTTCTTCTTTTCCTCTCGTACAAAGAGAGAGAGATTTTCTTATAATTATCCAGTACACCAAAGTGAGAGAGAGAGAGAGAGAGAGAGAGAGAGAGAGAGAAGAGAGAGAGAGAGAGCTTATCATTTCTATTCCCTAAAATTTTCTTATAATTTTTCCTGTAGTGCAAGAGAGAGAGAGAGAGAGAGAGAGAGAGAGAGAGAGAGAGAGAGAGAGAGAGAGAGATAATTATTCATAATTCTCCCAAACCTTTATTGTCTCTTCCTCTGCCCTCTCTTTGATCTCCAACTGTCTCTCAAATGTCAGTCGTCAGTGCTTTCCCCCAAAAAAGATGTCATATCTATCCTAAGTATTTGATTGGCAGAGCATCAAGCGTCATATAACAGCAAGGATTATGCCCTACGCTTAATGACCGGAATTTTTAACCTTTCCTGTAATTGCCCACGTCATAAATCTGTGAGTCAGGACAACCCTCAGTAGGAACACGATAAGAACGCAGATAAATTGATCTCCTGGGTTTCTTCTAAAAGAAATTTATTCGCAAGTTTTCAGATTTTATTGAAGGATTTTTCTTTCAACCATACGCACTAACTGGCGAAGGAGTGGAAAGACTTATGTCCTGTGATGATTTATAAAAAATATGTTTGTTTCTCAGTATTTGTTGGCAACGAATTTTCCTTGGCTCCATTCGGTTCTAACTTTAGCCACATGGGACATCGGAGAAACTGAGCATCACAAAAACCTACCTTGTAACTCGCTGCCCTGAAAAGTAAATAGGGAACTGTTTACAGGAATTCTTACCTCTTTTCAACTTAAGAGAGCCCCCCCTTTCGGAAACCTCACGGAGAGTGGACAAGGGGATGGGGACCTATTAACGAAAACCGGTTTGCGATCCACCTATGTAAAACAAGAGGGAAAATGTTCCCTTAATTTAAAATCCCTGGATATGGAAGCACCTCCGCCATGTTTTCCAGGAGCCACCACCTTTGTTTTTCTACTTTTTTCGTCGGGTTACCGCATTCTGCCCATCGGCCGAGGCCGTGGCAACGCCATTAACTTCATCAGGCAGATCATAAAGAGGATATATGAATATCATATTCGTCGTAAACAGTAATCACCCCATCCTGAGACTGTTTAACAATCCATGATAAAAGTTTCGCTTTATGCCTGTTAAAAAGCATTAAATCTCCATTAGACGGGCACAGAGCCTCAGCGCGCAATGCGAGATTGGGAGGTCTCAAGCCCTAAGTAGAGTAACGCGAAGTTTCTTCACCTTCACACAAAGGGGAGGGGACCCATCAGCATCGCCTGGGCGTAACTCAGCCGCAGATATTGCATTACCGATGATATGGTCGTCAGTCTATGGCTTATCGGCGCTATTATGAAACCTTACCACTTCTTCTTCTTTTTTTTTTTTCCTTCAAATGCAAGACAGCTGGGCGTGATAAAATCATGGCAGACTCCGCTGCATTTTATCAGCAGCGATGATAGATGCTGAGTGTTATCAAGAATGTCATGTTCAGCTGTTTACGTAGACTGCAAAGCTAAATCGAGTTATGAAGAGGAAATGATCTTGAATAAACACCTGCCATAAGTCAAGGTTTGTTTTCTGGGGCTATCTCTGCTTTAATTACTGATATCTTTCTGCTAATGGACGAAACTGCTCCCGTGCTTCTTTTGCATTTATCAAGTCCGAGAATGTGTAAAGAGAATAGTTCTAATTCCTGCCCCCTCTCAGTTCATTCGTTCTTTAAAGAGAGAGAGAGAGAGAGAGAGAGAGAGAGAGAGAGAGAGTTTATTGTGATTACAGTGTTCGAGCCTTTATAAAGGAAGGCATGGAGCAGATATAAGAGAACGTTAAAGAAAAATTAGGGAAAATAGGAGAAATCAGAGACTGACGCAAATGTCAATAAGATAATAAATAAACAAGATAATAAACAAATAAATATATGAAATTTAGAATATGAAATAAAGTAAAAAAAAATAAGATAAAATAAATATTTAAGTAAATTAGCTAAGTAAAATAAATCAATACACAGCATAATAAAAAAAAATAAATGAAATAACTCGCGGTACTTAATATTAGCCTAGTTATGTGAAGGAGAAAGAGCAGATATTGCACTGCTACCAATGATCACTGGACGAAAAAGAAAATTTAGATTAATCTAATAAAATATTCATCAAGGCACGCGAGGACCACAAAGCTACCTTCCATACCTCGTAAATACAGAATTACTCTTTTTATCCTCTTGGCACCGAGTTAGCAAATCATCCATTTAATGTAACAAACACGACCGATAACGAGCAAGGCATCTCAAGGAGTTGGACTGATAAACGAATGCGGACAATTGGCCCCCCTGCAAGCGACGCC
Source organism: Macrobrachium rosenbergii (assembly GCF_040412425.1). Lineage (NCBI taxonomy): Eukaryota > Metazoa > Arthropoda > Malacostraca > Decapoda > Palaemonidae > Macrobrachium > Macrobrachium rosenbergii. The sequence continues at coordinate 19,201,224 of NC_089784.1, read as the reverse complement.
CTCTTATCACCAACCTCCCCCCAACCCCCCTCCCCCGTCAATGGCCTTGGGACGTTGCTGCAGCATCACCGGAGTTCAATCAATGACGTCGACGGCGCAACAATGAGGCAGTAAAGTCATTCGAAACTTATATATGCTTTTTTTTCAGGGAATCATCTTTTCCAGTTTTTATAACCTCCGTCTCCTGCCTGTACGTGACGTCTGCTCAAGTCCTCTAAATGTCCTTTCCTACCTGTTACTCTCATCTTCCTTCGTCTTTTTGTTCTGGTAATTATTGAATATTTGCGATTTCTTGGCGAAATCACATATACAAAACTGAAATCCGTTTTATCTTGCATACCCAATAACTCGGTAGGGGTAGTGACCTGTTTATAGTTCACAAACGTCTGTCTGTCGTACACCACCCGTCTGTCATTACAGATCCATCTAGCTAATTACCTTTATCAGATACTTGACTTGTTTCATATCTAATACCTTCCCCGATCTTACTGACCCATATCTGTAACACTCAGTACAATTCTTCCTCGTTTTTTCCTAGTAATACTTTCTTTTCGTCTGAAGTTCGGCGATTTTACAAGAGAGAGAGAGAGAGAGAGAGAGAGAGAGAGAGAGAGAGAGAGAGAGAGAGAGAGAGAGAGAGAGAGAGAGAGAGAGGTTCGTGGCATTAGGAAATGATTAAGATTACTGAGAGAGAGAGAGAGAGAGAGAGAGAGAGAGAGAGAGAGAGAGAGAGAGAGAGAGAGAGAGAGAGAGAGACCCATGCCACTAGGATACGATTAAGATTACTGAGAGAGAAAGAGAGAGAGAGATCCCTAACATTTGGAAACGATTAAGATCCTCAATTCATTGGAAATTATTCATAATTCTTTCAAAAGACCCTACATGCAAGCAGCTTACACGTACTGAAAGCTAGCAATGGCAAATAAGATCCTATCAATACAAGGAAAAAGTAATTACTACAGTCTTCAAGTCGAGGTCTTCACATATCCCCATGTATCATTCCCTTTATCTAATCATCTGGATGTCTCTAAGCCACATTGAATGGATTATAAAGTATATTTGGAGCTATTAAGATGCAGGGCTGGAGTGGGTATTAGCGAGTAATGCCTTGTTTAATGGAATTAATTTCCCCGGGAATGTCAAATATTTTACTACGTCGGGGGCTCCGGGTTTCACTGTTATTATGTTTGCAACAAACTGGTTTTGTCGTGTACATAATTGGGAGCTATAATTTATCATTTTTACCCTTTCATTATTATCATCTATTGACTTACGCACTTCGTCGTTCAGTCTTTTTTGTTTTAAGTGCTATTTCTAGTTAGTGAAGAAGTAATTTTAACTGTGAAGGTTTGTGTTCTTCATCGTTTGTTTCTAATTACTATTTTTACGTCTGAAGTTCGGCGATTTTACAAGAGAGAGAGAGAGAGAGAGAGAGAGATCTACCAGGAAGTGATAAAGTAAAGCATGAACAAGAAAAAAAAGTAAAAACACGAAAACTTTGGGAATAGTACAGAAAAAGAGAAATACCAAATGGAGTTCAAGAAGACTATAAAGAGTCTGATCTCTCTTGAGAATCTAATGGGAAAGTCATCGGTGAAAAAGTACGCATTAAAATATTCTGTTTGGGGTGAAGAAATAAATCACCGTGGAGTCCTGGATAAGGTAGACAAAGTTGTAAAATACAATGAATCATCTTGAGTTCTTGCACATATTTGTTGCTTGTTTGTCACTACTGCACAGATTGCATAGGTTGGGGGTGTGCTGGCTTCCTTACTGATTTGACCTAGTGCCAAATTAGATAACTATGGTTTCCCCCTTTCCGGTCTTAACTCAGAGCTGTCCCAACTACAGCAACAACAGGAATATATATATATATATATATATATATATATATATATATATATATATATATATATATATATATATATATATATATATATATAGAGATAGATAGATAGATAGATAGATAGATAGATAGATAGATAGATCATAGATAGATAGATAGATAGATAGATAGATAGATAGATAGATAGATAAATAGATAGATAAAGATATAGATTTATATATATATATATATATATATATATATATATATATATATATATATATATATATTTATATATATACATATATATATCTACATATATATATATACAGGTATATATATATGTTTGTGTGTGTGTGTGTGTGTGTGTGTGTAGCCTATATATGGGCGCGCATTTGCGAGTGTGCACTCGCGAGTGTCTGTGTACCGAAGATAGCCCACATCAACATATGCTATGAAAACGCACTACGAATATATTTCAGACGTTACACTACACCTCTCTACTAAGTTAATATAATGATACAAGGCTATACATACAAAGACCCCTCACCTTTACCAGATGCGAATGCAATAGTACTAACCACAGTGGCCTCTTAGCTTCTCGAATTCTTCACATGTTTTGGATACTCTTGTCACTACAAAGCCTCAGATCCAAATGTAAGATATATGAAGACATTCTAACGACCGTAGCAAGATTCGAACCCACTTCCAGAATATTAGAGCGAATATTAGACCTACCTTACCACGAGACGCGGGGTAAGATCTCGTGGTCTGGTTGATTGAGAGAACACACCCACATATATACTGTATAATATATACATATATATAATATATACATATATATATATATATATATATATATATATATATATATATATATATATCTTATGCTTCTTCCAGAACCTCTATGTTTAACATCACCTCACAAGCAAGAGACAAGAGTTCGATCCCAAAGAAAGAAAGGTGTTAGAGCCTGTTTCTTGAAAAATTTGTTGAGTTCCCGTTTGAACAGTGGGATATATATCGCGTGGTTGGTTAACTGTGGTATACAACAGCCAGGAAAGAAAAGAAGATTTCTGAGAAAATTAATATTAAAACGATGTATTAAAAAGCCGTAAAATGATACATGACAAATAAATACTGTACTAAAAAGCCTTAAACTTCAGAAACTGCCCCCCAGAAGAGGCTGGGAATGGAGACAACTAGAAAATGTTTATTTAAAGTTTTTATATGAAAATCAACGGATAAATTGGAACAATTGAAGACAATAGTAATTATGCAGGTGCAATTTTCCAATAAAAAAGGGGGTTAAATCTTATCAAGTGAGACAATTACTAATAAAAGATAAAAAAGTGAGACAATTTCACCTCATTTGAGTTGCAAAGTCAACATATTGTACAATGCAATAACATGACTGAGATTATGGATCAGTATTTGATACAGCAAAATTTATCTTGAAACATATATTTATGTTGAGGTTCATCATCTTGTTCAAGAAAAGTCACTTTTCCTGATTTTCATGAATTTCTGTGGACGTTCGAGATAACATCTCTACGGACTTCGCCTCGCTCGTTCCGTGGACCTTAATAAGCAGTTTCCAAGTATAACTCTTAAAATCTTTAGGAAATCAGATACCAAATTGCCAGTCAAGAGAGGCAAAAGGAAATGCATAATTTTGCTCCGCGAGTAACTGAATCCAAAACTACGAGTGACCTTGTCAAAAGCCCTTGCAACGCCAGTTCACTATACTACCCAACCCTTTAGTTCCTGAAGTTGCAAACAAAAACCAGTTTATCGAATCCTGTTCCCATTCTTTTTTTTTCAAAAACTTTATCTTGACGATTTCATCTCCAGAGAGGGGAAAAAATCTATTACAGATGCGCCTAAGTGATTTTTAAGGGAGACTGAAGAATACTGTGCTAAAATGAACATCCCAGGGATGGACAGAGGACAAAAAGGGGAGGGGTAATGTCAGGTATACGTTGAGAGGGAGAGAAGGAGTGGCTGTTCACTGGAGGTCTGGGGAAACTTGGAAGAAGGGGTCAGAGAGAAGACTGGGGAATACTGGGGATGGGGCATGAAAATAGTAGGGGGGGATGAGGGGGAGGGGGTGCGTGAGTCAGGGAGAGAGGAGAGCAAGAAAGGGGTACACGGAGGAGCCGGCTGCTAATCCTTCTTTCCAGTTTGTCTGATGAGTCAGCTTACACTAATGGAGAGAGAGAGAGAGAGAGAGAGAGAGAGAGAGAGAGAGAGAGAGAGAGAGAGACTGTAGGAGGAAGATGCACTGGCACAAACATTTCTGGAAAGTTATTCCGGGCGACTGGAAAATTCCACCTCCTCCTACTCCTCTTCCAGGTTCCTCCTCCTCTTCCAGGTTCCTCCTCCTCTTCCAGTCCTCCTCCTCCTCCTCCTCCTCCTCCTCCTCCTCCTCCTCCTCCTCCTCCTCCTCTTTCCAGTCCCTTTCAGTCTCCTGGAATGTTCCACTCCGTCCGTCTGACGCCACGCAGCGTTCATTCATCGCAAGCAAGGTGTATATATAAAACCTTGATCGCAACCACACCAATTCTTTCCTTCGATTCTCCCTTGTGATTGAGAGGCTCAAACGCAGTGGCCGAAACATGGATCAAATGATCTGGCTTCCTTGATGACCGACTCGGCGTCGTTGAAGCCTGTGAGAGCGTGAAAATTGTTGTCTTTATAATTCGCTACCAGATGTGACTTGACATCAAACCACATCCTGAATAAGTAGTTTTGGTGGTTAACTTGAAGGCAAATAAATTTTAAACATACTCGTAGCTGAGTTCTTCTTCCAACAAAATTATATAAATAATGAAACAGTAAAACCAGAGAATACGTTAGAAAAGAAATATTTAAGAATAGTTTTAGAAAGATTAATGACATTGCATTTCCGCAAATAAAAGAGAGACTTCAAAACCAAGTTGTCCAAGAGACCACCAGGAGAACAGGCCAACGAGAAATTCCAGCTCACTCCAAGACTTAAAATATTAATTTAGAGGAAAGGGTGTGTAGTTTGAACAATTGCTCATTAGCCGTCAGCTTCAGCTACAGTGATCTTCGGAAAAAAAGGACATTTTAAAAGTTTCTACAAGCTATGTATTTATTAAAAAGCTCTGCATTTACAAGGAACTGGAGCTACCTGTGCCTGCTTTCTAATACAGAACAGCAGTGCACTGGAACTTGTGGACGTGAGTGGTGGCACATCAAACTCACTTAACCCGGCGCCCCCCAAACCCCCTCCCCAAACTCACTTAACTCGCCCCAACCCCTCCCCAAATCCGTCTGAGACTTCCCTCGAGCAACAATGCAACATAGCCTAAGGACACAACCCTGGGAACTCCGTTATAGTTGCATATCATTAATGTGCTTGGCAGACAACTTGTTTATAAATAAGACCCAGAGAAATGCGACCGGTGAAAGCAAAATGGCTGGCGCACACAAAAGGGGAAACTTATGTGTACGTTCTCAGAGATAAAGCATTATGTCTCCATAATTAACGATGGCGATACGCAGCGTCACATCATTTGCCAACAGCCTTAAGTTACGTCTGATTTACAAGTGCAATGCTATTATTCTACAGGTACTCCTTCGTGGGTAATCATTCTTATGTTCTCTCTCTCGTTCCCAATCACCGTACTATCCATTCATTATACAAGTAACATTTACGCAATGGGCGTAGCGTTTTCGTTGCAATCATCCTTCATTAACACAAGTTCCTGTCCTCGCAAGAGGCAACAGAAAGACAGAAAGCCTTCATGACCTCGAGGTGTTAACGGGGACTTCAGACCTGCATAATATAAAGGACGGCAAGGAGAAGGTAGATGACAGATTAAACGGAAAATCTATTATTAGAACTCATGTCAGAGATGGACTGCCAGATAGAAAGACTGACGAAGAGAGGGGGAGAAAGAGAGAGAGAGAGAGAGAGAGAGAGCTGCCACTTGCACAGTCAAGAAAATGTTAATGACTTGATCTCAAAAGATCCTGTTTGATGTAGACACGTCTTCCAAACGAAGCAAATGCCCATAAATAAATCAGAAGAGTACCGAATCACTTGAACGTATAATTGAAACGACCATCCCAAAATAGCTGATTAGACTTTGATCTTTCAACATCGACTGTTCAAGGAAGAAATTAACTCTGATAATGAACGCAGTTACAATGCAACTCTCTGAATGAAAAAGAAGTGATACCTTTGTTCAACGAAAGGTCGAAAGGTCTTTGGCAGACAGAAAAGACATGTCATGCGCTTAGTGATTCAAGAATACATTTGCTTACAACATGCGTGTTCACACAACACTCCCATGCACATACACAGACACATATATATTATATACATATATAAATGTGTGTGTCTGTGTGTACGTATAAATATGTATATATATATATGTGTGTATCAGTACACTGGTGAACTGAGCATTTATAACAAGCTATATAACAAACTTGAAATTCAACCTTTCGTTCTTCACAGATACGTAGAAATTTTCACGTAAATTTTTTCACGGAGTCTTTCTAGACTTAAATTGTTTACGAGACATAAGTTTTATTATGCGCTCTACAACATTTGCTCTTCTCACGAAACCAATGAGTACACATGAAACTACAAAGTATGATCTAAAGGTTTTGCTCTTCTAATGAAACCAGACAGCAAGAACGTTTTGCTCCTCTCATAAAACCATAAAGCAACTAAGATCATAAAGCATTTGCTCTTCTCATGAAACCGAGAGCAAATACGATCTAAAGCATTTGTTCTTCTCATGAAACAAGAGAGCAAATACCGTCTAAGGTATCTGAAACCACAGGGTGAGTACGAGCTATGACATACATATATATATATATATATATATATATATATATATATATATATATATATATATATATATATATATCTATATACATATATATATATATATATATATATATATATATATATATATATATATATATATATATATATATATATATGTGTGTGTGTGTGTGTGTGTGTGTGTGTGTATAATAACAGTGCAAAGTACGATCTAATCCATTAGTTCTTCACATGAAACCATAGAGTAAGTACGATCTAAGACACTTGATCTTCTCATGAAACCGAGAGCAAGTATGATCTAAGGCCTCTGTTCTTACAAAACCGTGGAGAAAGTACGATCTAAGGCATTTACGGACACGAGTTCCCGGGAGCAAATAGGACTGGCAAGACTTTTACAGCGGTTGTTCTGGTGTCTTTCACCTTGGGAGTTTCATTTGACAGTATCTGCCTTTGATCGAGTTCGTTACGTGAAATGCGGCGGTAACGAATGTTTCATTGGTTTCATTACGAAAAGTCTTCATTGGAGATAAGTGCAAAGAGAACAGTAACCATCTGCAATTCTGAATGAAACCAAAAAAAATGAATAAATAAAACAATGACCATTTATCATTCTATCGTTTAAATGAATATTCTGAAAATGCACGCTCAGATATTTTTGATTAGTTGAAATCAAAATGCTACTTGCCATCAAATCCTAACCCTTGAAATACACAGAATATATCTGTGGGTGTTGAACAAAAATGCTACTTCTTATTCAAATTTCTGTTCAAATGTAACCGCACCACAGAAACTAGAACCATCAATAACATACAATATGACACATGAACACACCAGTGTGATCGTTAAATAGATAGGAGTCGAGTATTCCAAAGTGAAGAGAGAGAGAGAGAGAGAGAGAGACTCCACCACTGCCAAATGACATGACCAATGACACATGTCATCATTTTACAACAATATGGTAGGTATGACTCATGAGTTCTCAGACATATCAGCCAAATCATCTCCATGGTCTCAATTTGCGAGCCTCGAATTCTTTGCACATACCACGCACGGGACTTACTTTCAACATCACCTTCCACTTCCTGTTGCACTACAGAAGGAAGGACGGTCATCAGCAGTTTCTTGAAAGCGTACGGCCTTTTTTCTCTCTCTCTTTTTTTTTTTTTTTTTTTGTCATCGTCTGGGCATTCCTCAAGGTTACGCTCCGCAGTTGCTCCGTCCTGCGCTACTTTGCTCTCTGCGAAGTCACATAAATTGTAATTTCCTCGTTCTGAATGCTGTTATATCCGCCGCAGAGGTGTGTTTTTGTCATTAATTTGATTTGATTTCATGATCTGATGTTATGAAATTTAAACTGTCAAGCCAAGCACTGGGCCACTTTTGTCGTAAATAAACACAGCGGAATCTATATTCATAACTATACTTTATCAAGATTTTCTCGAGTCCCTTAATGTAATTTTCAGGTATGCATTTTTCTTCTTGTGTGCCCTCTACTCTGTCCTTTTATTTTTTTCTTCAAGAGAGTACCCCAGCATTCCTTGATCATCTGAATCGCAAGTTTCTTTTTTCTTTATCGTCAGGCATTCGTTCGCTGGCAGTAGAAATTTTATCGTTTCCTTGAACGCATAAAGCCTTCTCGGTATCTTTTTTTTTTTTTTTGTAATGAGGTGAGGATGGGTCAGTGTCTTCAAAGCAATTTCCTTTCATTGTCACTTTTATCTCGCTCTCCCTAAACCGTTCATTCCTCTATTTTCATTATAGTTCGCTTCCTTACCCAAATATTTTCATCTTTTTTTCTGTTTCGTATCTTAGGATAAATTTCGACTCCTCTTTTAAGTAGACACTCTACCTTATATTACCTCTCTCTCTCTCTCTCTCTCTCTCTCTCTCTCTCTTTCTCTCTCTCCCCCCCACCAAATTCCCAAGGTCACCTAGTGGGGATGCATTGACCAAAAAGGGTTGTGTCGTTGTACCGTTTCCGTTGTCTCGACTCTCCGCCTCCGGACACAACTGAGCCCTGTCGGTGTTGGGTTTTAATTGGAAGTGGAGGAATCCAGAGGCAGTCTCTCTCTCTCTCTCTCTCTCTCTCTCTCTCTCTCTCTCTCTCTCTCTCTCTCTCTCTCTCTCTCTTATTCTTCAGACTTTCAAATGCTTCCATTCTGGACAAATCAAACCGAGGTTTTCAATTGTTTAAGAACCCAGGCTCGAAGTGTAGATACAGATTCGAAGGTCACAAGCCGCAAGGGCCAACATTAAAAGAAAATCAGTTGCTTGGAGAGAGAGAGAGAGAGAGAGAGAGAGAGAGAGAGAGAGAGAGAGAGAGAGAGAGAGAGAGAGAGAGAGGGCGGGGGCTGGGGACACTCTCCAGAAGACAACAGAGGAGAAATGAAAGCTTCCTATTCTAATTTCTGTGGTAATTTGATGAATATCATTCATTTATTACTACATTATATTACACTGCATTATAATGGAAATCAAGTGCACTTCCCGTCAACGAATCGACAGACCTCCTTTCAAGCTTTGAAAGTAATACCGTGGATTTCAGGGGATGTAATGAATACACATAATTACTGGACTCTTCCTATATGGCACATCTGTCTTGTCAATCAGCTAAAAATCTATATTTCAAAAATTTGTTTTCATCACACAGTTTACACGTGTGTAAGTACGTTTATAATTTCCAGTTTTAATGCCAATAGAATTTTATAACTTAAAACTGTACGTTTGTATGTATGTATGAATGTATGTTAACACTGAGACTATAAGGCCAACGAATATCAGAAAGCTGAAGAATAGTCTGAGAGATAAATTTCCATAACGATTTTCGTATCCACAACAATCCTACACCCGTGAATTCCACTAACTGACATTAAACCCCCCTTTTTCATTATAAACATTCCTATCCTGCACCTATAGGGTATCCATCCTATACCCCCATCCCTTTTAAATCAGTTTAGCACGAAACACTGTTCCGGCTAATCGTACTTTACGACTGGTGAAACAAACCCAGCAAGCCTTTTTTCCATTACTGAAGCGTGGTTGCCACACACAGGCGCCCCCAAATCTGACTTATCCCCGAACCTACGGCCATAGAAACCGACATCATATTCATTAGCGAACCGGTTCCTCCCTAACGCAGATGTCATCAGGAAAACCACCCATCATTCGGCGGTGCTAAATACCTCTTGTCGCTGGTCGTCTATTAATGCGGTTCCTATGTTTATGGGTCCTGTGTATATGGTTCCTTTGTATATGGGCAAGACGTGGCTCTTCTGCTTTTGGGTACTTAGCCCGGGCTTTGAATGTCTGTAAAGGGGGGTTATATATTTCTCATTCGTCGCAGGTTGAAGCCCGTCGTATTTTCAAAACACTATTCATCTTTTTTTTTAGCTGTTTTTTGCTTAGTTTATTGATGAACAACTCAAGCTTTATTACATATTATCTTTCTATTATTTGTTTTGTCTATTTGTTTTTTTTTTTTTTTTACATTTTTCATACCGTGTTTTGCTGAAGTTTTCTAGACAAATCGACTGAAGATTAACCTGTTGTGTAAAGCCGATTATTATTTAACCGTGTAATTTCAAGCATTTTCAAGGATTACTACCCCTCAACCTTATGTATTCTTTCGATAACCATAAGACAAATCTGGTGAAGAGACTACATACTCATGTTATAACTCTATTGCAATAAACTACCGAAGTGAAAATTAAATCAAGAAACATTTTTAATGGCAGACTAACAGTTTCTAAATTTGGTATTTTTTTTATTCCGAAGACTTATGTTAAATCCAGCTCAAAGTACTAATTTACCCGGCATACTCTCTCTCTCTCTCTCTCTCTCTCTCTCTCTCTCTCTCTCTCTCTCTCTCTCTCCCAGTATTCGTTTTTCCACAATCTCAAATAACCAAGTCAATGACGTCAGGTAAGACGTGGATTCTTCCCACCTCGTCTTTGCTATCTGTTTATTTTGTTCTCTGCAGTGGAAAATAAACAATCGTGAGACTGGTTCTTTCTTTCAGCACACAGGCAGCCGCTGGACATCCACTGCGCATGACCGTTAGCCTGTCTGTCCCCTGAGGGTTGTTTGCTGACATTTAATTCTTATCCTGTCAATTTTGCATTCGATTGAGCCGGGAATCTTGCAGAATCTTCTTCTGTTCATATTTTAGCGAAACATATTTTCCTTTGCTGATAAGAAGTTCTTCGATGACTAGCTGTTCTGCATGCACGTCAGTGTACATACTCATTTATAAATCTTTATTTCCCAGACGGGTAGCTGGAGCTCCTTGCACGAAGAGATTGATTTTTAGTTAACACATAATCAATATTAGCTTCCTAAGAGTTAATATTTATCTTTGTACCAGTGCACACCTTTCCGTTAGTTTTATACGTATTTATACATACACACACAAACACACACACACACACACACACACACACACACATATATATATATATATATATATATATATATATATATATATATATATATATATATATATATATATATATATATATATATATTATATATATAATAATAATCAGTTTTGGGTACCTAAAAATTCGGCCGAATATCAACCCCTGTTAATTTCAGGCAGCTAAAGTCGAAAGAAAAAATAACCTGTGTTTGCTTAATTTGTAATAATTAAGTAATGAATACACATTCATTGCTCTACTTTCATCATACATATAAACATACAGAAATACACGAACACACACACACACACATATATATATATATATATATATATATATATATATATATATATATACATATATATATATATAGAGAGAGAGAGAGAGAGAGAGAGAGAGAGAGACAGACAGACAGACAGAGGGGGGGAAGTAGGGAGGGGGTCTAGACGGGAAAGATTTGAAAGTCATTAATGACGCGAAGCTAAGTTTCACTTGACATTACTGCTAGAAATATTCAAAATGCCAAAAACATGCATTACTTAACCATACGAAATCGAGTCATATTTTTCAGCAATAAAAGATTACCATTTTGAATCGAAATCAAATGCGAAGAATTACAATCTATGTTTAAGATTTTTTACTGAAATATTTGTGCAGCAATATTTAAAGATACTGATTACGTTTACAACATGAAATGTTATGCTACCCGAAATTACAACCCAAAATTGTAAGTACGCAGAATAAATCCGGTAATCTCTTGAAAATTTAATAAATTTTTAAACACACTCAGATATTGCAATCAAAAGTGTACTTTAATAAGAAAACTTGAACTTGGAACCCATATCCCCGTTTACTGAGCTACGAAAGTGAATTACACACTAGCAGTGAAACAAATTCCTTGATAGTAATCGTAACTAAAACGCTAATCGAACAATCGGGTGAAATCTTTCATTCAAATTCCACCAGCGACAAAGAGAATTAGAGTAAAAATTAAGCAACTTCCACCGCCCCATAAGATTCAGCCGTAACAACTTTTACTTGGAGCTGCGCCAGCAGTAACCTAGATGCTGAATTAACCTCGACCGGTTGCAGGCGAAACATCAAATCCCATTTCTCACCGGGACAATACACTAGTGGATACAGGGGGGCGGGGCACCTGGGCACGTGGTCCCCCATGAAAAATAATGACAAAATAATAATATTGAAGATTTAGATAATAATAACATAAATGAGAGATATAAAAATGGGAAAAAATAAAAAATCTACTATAGGAATATATATATATATATATATATATATATATATATATATATATATATATATATATATATATATATATATATATATATATATATATGTGTGTGTGTGTATATTTATATATATATTTATATATATATATATATATATATATATATATATATATATATATATATATGTATATATATATATAAATATATATATATATATATATATATATATGTATGTATATGGGCCCCAATAAAATGTTTCTGGATCCGCTAGTGCGAATAATATATATCTCTCGACAAACATATCGCAAAATAGACAAGTGGGTGTTGAAAAGGGTTGGGGAAAGGCACGAATTGGATTCGAAGGCGGCAAGACTTTGGCCAATACTAATGACTTCTGTCCAATTAGCATTGATTTAAGAGGTGGCCAAACTCGCCGGAATTCGTCTTCGCACAGTTATCCTAGTAAGGAAACCATAAATTATCATTCGTGCTGAAACGGGCTTCCATTATAGTACTAGACTACGGAGCAACAGAAAACGGGTTACGCTCCGCCACCCAGTGGCAGAGTTGAAGCTTGAATGGCATTTTTGTTTGATTTCTTTAGCGGTCTGAACGAATTCTCGTTCTTTCCTTTTTTTTTACCTCAACTGAAATGGCTTTTTTTTTTAATTCTCGTTTTTATACATGAACATAGATTATGTATAAACAAATTAAAAGGGATTACACATACGAGCTTAAAAGGAATACAACGATCACATTCGGAAAAAAGCTTCTATGTCTGCATACCAGAGAGAGAGAGAGAGAGAGTGAGAGAGACCTTCGATGAAATCAGTGGATGCAGTGGAGAGAGAGAGAGAGAGAGAGAGAGAGAGAGAGAGAGAGAGAGAGAGAGAGAGTATAGCACTTTAACGTTAACGCACATATTTTAAACGTATTGCTCCGTAAACGGCCAGAGCCTCATTCTTTATAAACGGACTGATATGTGGACCCAGGAGCTTGCATAATGGAGGGTATCACACTCGGAAGGAAAATCAATAAAAGTAACAAATTACTCCGTAAGCAAGAAACGTAACAAATTACACCGTACAAAAGAAAGGTAACACATTACTCCGTACACATGAAAAGGTAACAGATAACTCCGTACACAGGAAAGGCAACATTTACTACGTAAGCAAGAAACGTAACAAATTACACCGTACAAAAGAAAGGTAACACATTACTCCGTACACATGAAAAGGTAACAGATTACTCCGTACACAGGAAAGGCAAAATTTAATCCATATGCAAGACGGGTATCAAATTACTCCGTACACAAGAAAGTCAACAAATTGCTGTCCACAACAAATGTAACACATTACTCCGTGCACAAGAAAGATAACAAATTAATCCGTACACAAAAAAGGTGGCGTATTACTCCACATTCAAGAAACAGAAGACATAACCCCGTGTGCAACAGAGGAAAGAGATTACTCCGTACGAGTTTTTCTTTTCACTTAGCAATTCATCTAACATTATCGGACTCCTGGCGTGTTGGCCCGCAGGCGTGCATGAGTGCGCCATTTCAGCAGTGCAGTAGCTCTCTCACCTGGATCCTATTGAATGCTACGTGTAAATCACTGCTAAATGAAATAATGGGGAAGAAAATAAGAGTATGAATAACTGGACGGAACGTTGGGATAGCAATAGTGTATTTCAGGGTAGTCTAAAATAAAACATCTAATTACAAAACTTTTTATAATCATGCAAATGCACCACATCTGGCCATCTATCTATCTGTCTATCTATCTATTTATATATCTATATATGTGTGTGTACTTGTATATGTATATATAATATATATATATATATATATATATATACTATATATATATATATATATATATATATATATATATATATATATATATATATATATATACATATACTTACATATATATGTATATATATATATATATATATATATATATATATATATATATATATATATATACAGTATATATATATATATATATATATATGTATATATTTATACAGAGCATGTTGTTTATGAGGAGAGAGAGAGAGAGAGAGAGAGAGAGAGAGAGAGAGAGAGAGAGAGAGAGTATGCAGGATATTCCCAGGCAAGACAAGTATTTTTTTTTATTTTTTTTTTTTACTCGCTGTGATAATTTTCTTCAACCAAAGTTTTACTTTAATCTGAAAGTTACTTACATCTTGGACGCCATATTACAGTACTTCCAGGTATATTTCGAAATAATACCTCGATGAGAGAGAGAGAGAGAGAGAGAGAGAGAGAGAGAGAGAGAGAGAGAGAGAGAGAGAGTTATGCATTGGTTGTCTTGAAAGCTTGATGATTATTTGTTATTTACTTAATCACAGACAGATATCTAAATGCTAATGGATAGAGTATAATAAAAATCTACATTCTACAGAAAATTTAGTAACGGTTAGAACAAAAGTATATAATAAAAACTTGAACGTTAGCGTAAATGCATTCTTACCCCAGCGTTAGTTCTTGAGCAATAACCACAATCCTTACCAGGAACTAACAAACAACTTATCTTGCCGAAAAAAAAACTGTCGTTTATTAAACAGTTAAAGGAAGAACCAGTAGAATAAAAATCAAAATTAATGTTTTTGTTTCCTATCAAACCATAAGAAAATAAAGGCCATTTACATATACACTGACTATGTAAAAGGGTAACTAAAACGCGTATGCGTAACCTATATACGACCTTTGGTACTAAGAAAAGGAAGAATTCAAGATAATTGGTGCTAAATGTTTGAATAATTTACCTACGCGTCGTCCGTTTTCAAAATGTATCGCTCAGAGTAACAGATAACGACATCAGCAAACATTCCGATGCCCTTTTTTATAGTGGGTATTTGTATCCTGAGTATATTCGCGAATACTAAAAGCCGCTTTTCTTAAATCAGATCCTATTGTTTTTAAGAAGAAATCTGAGTTAGAATGCATCAAAATACACACGGAAATACACTCACATTCCCAAAAACATGAATTTATCTGTGTATACTGTTAGTGTACTGTTACGTTTCCATGTGGATTCATTCTGTAATTCGTCTTATATCAATAAAAGTTTGGTCACCTTTTTTTAAACAGTTATTTGCATTAAAAATTCGAAACAGGAAAGAAATCTACACATTTAAAATGAAGGCAAGATAAAACGCTTGTAAAAAGAATACAAAAAGGTTCCCGATCACATGGGAAATAGATTTCAAAAGTGGACGTAAGATCTTAATTCACCTTCGTCCCACCAATGTAACCTTTACGTCTGGTCAAGGCATTTCTCCCCGGTGTCTCAATCCGCCATTTTCTATACCTTTAGATTTCAACTCTCGATCATATTTTGGCCGTCGTCTTTACTAATTCATAGACCGTTTCGAGGGGTAACTAAAGACAAAAACGGCAAGGAAGGTGATGAACTCCAAATACCGATTAGAAAATAAGAAAAGCAAAAAATTTCCCTTTGCAATACTAAAAAAGCAAAAATAAAAAAATCTAGTGTTTAATGATTCCTTCTTATTCATATGATACTTTACAATTAACAAATAATTTCCCTGTGACTTCCAGATATAAGTACGAACGCACAATAACGTCAAGCCGTCGGTTGACTTCCTAAAATACACAAGATGCCCTGACCTTCCACTTTCACTGGACGCCAATTACAAAAATCACACAAAAAATGACTATTCAGTGATTGGTCGAATATATTCACCTCACCTTTTTCGACCCCCAATCCCCAACACCATGAGACCCGGATGGAGAAATTGGCGATCAGATCGTCCCCAATATAAGTTTATTTTTCTCCGAGGAAGAAATAAACAAGAGAACGAAAAACATCTGAATTAATTCTGTACATTACCTTATGCTATTATGAGCAAGCACGCCAGAATGAATCTCTTGTACTTACCTCATGTTGGGCTGAGAAAATCAGCACGACATGCTGAGTCCGAGTGCCGCTGTAAGTCAGCACTAAACTCAGCACTTATCTCATTCAAAAACACTTAATATCACTTCCAACGATTATCACTGGTTAAATGTGGCTTCAGAAGAACTCACCCTTTTTCAACTGTATATCAAATTCAACTTCACTCGGACTGAACAGATATCTTCCTTGTAATTTTTTCAGATTTAGAATTATGGATTTTGTTATGTCAATCACTTATCTTTAATCACAAATTTCGTCTAACGTACGGATGTTCGAATTTGGTTGATGATTTTTTTTCCACAAGGATGCCACCGAAACACGCTCTATAGTTTCCGAATTATTAACAGAATGTGAATTAACCACAATTACCGAATGACATTTTAATTAATCCAAGTAAGGAATATCGAAGCCGTGGTAGGTTTAAGTATCGTCACACTCTATATATATATAAACAATTTTCTGGTCTGCGCTTGTAACTTTTATTGGTGAACTTGCACGCTTGTAAGCACTTTAATCCGGATACAGAAATTCTTTCCAACTTCCAATATTTTCTTCCCTTGCTCTTCCTTTCACAAATGCTGATGTTGAAAAACCAATACAATGCTCTCGGATACGAAAGCTCACGAAAGGAAGAGTGCAGTAGGAGTGCAAAGAGAAGGACGGTGCAGGTATCACGAATGAGGGTTGAGAAGTGACCAACGTACAGTTGTCTCCACCAATGTACTAAAGACACTGCTTCTTCTTCTTGCCGAAGTTGCCGTGGCGGTGGGAACCCAAACCGCCAGGAACGACGCTTTCACTGCCCAGCAGCACAGCACAGCAGCAGCAGCAGCAGCTGCAGCAGTTGTATCAAAACTGCAGCAGTGGTGATGGAAACCTCGACCGAAGATGTTGCAAGCACACGTTCGTCGGAGGGTACTAAGAGGGGCTGTGTACCCTCCGTCAGGTAGGGCGCTGAAACAGTGGGAAGGAGGATGACGGTCTTTCGGGAGCCATGAAGCAGCAGACACCACGTGGAGTTCGCACTTTCCCTGATACCACACAAGGCAGCAAAAGGTCTGTTGTTGTTGTTATCGTTGCAGTTGAGTCGTTTCTCCGTGTGCCCTGCGGTGAAGAGTAGCTTCGAGGTTGAGCTGCAATGGAAGGTCTCAAGTAGAACAGCCACTTCTGATGCCCTAAGCTGACTGATGCCTCGGTGCGGCTACTTCCCTGCCCACCCCAGCGTGATCTGCAACTGGTTGAGTGAGGGCGGCTAGGCGTAAAGTGGGTGTGAGCGCGCGTGTGAGTATATGTGTGCGCGTGTGTTTGTATATGTATGTAAGGTGCCCCAGTGGGCGGGTTGATCAGTGGGCGTGCTGTGCTCCCGGCGAAGGCGCCGACGGATGTATGCCGGGCGAAGAGGGTCGCCGTCGGCCCCGCTTACAGTGCCATCGAGCTCTCAGGTGAGACGTCCCAAAGTCACCCAGATTCGTACGCCCAATGCCCCACTTCTCCCCAAAAAAGATGATGCCCGGACACCGACGAGAAAGTTCAACGGCGAAAAATGCGACCGAAAGAGAAAAATACTTTCAAACTGGGATACTTCAGCCGTGAAAGCCAGTGAGTGAGGTTTACAAAAGCACTTTTGTTTGCTTGGGGCACCGTCCCATTGTTATCATGCGTCCGGCAGGGCAGCCGCTAGATGCCCGGGCCACGTCCCACCCCCTGTGTGACCCGCCCCCATCGACCTTATGATCATTTGAACAGAACACGAGTAACGCACAAACAGCTCACACGCACGTATCGCTGTCATGAGGGTCGGTCATCTTACTCGCACGCACACTTCGGGACGCAAACGGCCACCTAAAATTCGACGGTCTTTCGAAAGGTCATACTGACATGAATTCATGCTTTCGGAGCTCTCATAACCCAAGTCATACTTTGAATGGATTCGAAAAAATAAAGTACAAATAGGTC
>NC_089784.1:19138003-19178003 GCF_040412425.1 Macrobrachium rosenbergii | reverse complement strand
TTTTGTAACAGTATTTGCAATTACTTCGGGTTTGATTTGCTTGGGCATGGCTTCATCTAATATTTGTGTACAAGTATATATATATATATATATATATATATATATATATATATATATATATATATATATATATGTGTATATATGTGTGTGTGTGTATGTATGTATGTATGTATGTATGTATGTATGTATGTATGTATGTATGTATGCGTGTAAACATAGTTTATAATGTATTGATTTGTTTTCTAAATATAGCCTATAGATGCAAATATGTCAATTTTTATTTTATTGTGACATTTGTGTCATATCTAAGTTCACAACTCTCTTTCAGTCTTTATCGTTCCCATTTTATTTTGTTTTTCATACACCATTAAGACACGCAGTCGACAACAATCATCAGCGAACGTATTTAGGGAGATAGATGGGAAAACGAGATGCAACCACCCGAATATTATAATCTACAATTCATCTTAAGCCCTTCCAATTTCCAATATTTGACTGTTAAATCTATTCAAGTGGGGATTTCTAAATCCCAGGTGCAATTTCTGGCACCTTTTAATTACTCTACTTGAGCTAAGTTTCCTCTCCTTAGGCTTCTGCACCTATGCATTGCAGTTGGGAGAGCAAATCAAGCGAGACAGAGGAAATGAAGAAGTACGATGACACCATGCAACAACAACAACTGTGCTGTAATGGCAACGGTGAACCCCAGGATATGTGAAGGTGGACATTTGATCAATGGGCACCACCTCTGGAGGTCAGCCAGAGCATGTCCTTTACCCTGACCTAGCTGGCCAATAACCTTTAAGTAACAATAGGATTTATCTTTAAGCCTTCACATAAAAACATAGAACAGCGATTTTACAGGAATGACTTTGTAGAATGGACAGCATGAATGAGTAATACCTCCCGCTGCACTCCCTTCCAGACCTACCCATCTAGATGGTGATCCAGGAAATGCAGTCCAAATTCACTTTGGAGGTTGCTCATTCTTGGTCCATTCCAGACCAGATAATACCTGTTCCAAGGTCTGTTGAGAGCCACAATGCCTATAACTAAGTCCACTGAGGTTCACTGGAACCCAGTATACACAACAACCATCAGGGAGGACACCTGGCAACGGCTGGTTGAAATCGTACTGAACATAAGTAGTGTTTATTTGCTCTGGGAACTAAAAAAAAAAAAAAAGTCTACTTCGTTTGAAAAGAGACTACACTGGAGGGTCGTTAATTTTAGAATTACTTTAGATAGTCAAATTATGAATGATTCATGGTGCCATAATTCAAATAAGTCTTACCAATTGTCATATTGCAATATTGTTAACAGTTAGATTGTAAGCTAGTCTTGGCGATTTTGCTTAGTAAGTGCCAGATAACTAAAGGTTAAGTTCTAGGCCGCTTTGAAAGAACCGATACCTAATTACATGCATTTCTATATTGTGAGGCATGATACTAATCTTCTAATTGAATTTGTCATCGTTACTTCTAATTATCTGGATCCTGTCACAATAAATAAAAAATATAATTACATATACTTATATCTAATAAATACATACATAAATATTATATAATGCATGCATATATGAATTATATATAATTATATATACATTATACACACACAGAAAGACACACACACATATATATATAATATATATATATATATATATATATATATAATATAATATAATATAATATAATATAATATAATATAATATAATATAATATAATACCACATGCACAGACAACACAGCAACACAAGATCAGAAAGTCTGGGTAAAAACAGGAACCACAGCATGTTTAAACCACTGACATACATTCATTTCCTGTTACATGGCTAGGCAGGAGTATCCCTACTGAAAATACATCAGCAACATTAGACCAAATACGCATATCACGTAACAATAACCAGCAATAATCCCCAAGGATATGATAAGTACCGGGGAAACCCTGAAAGGTATACATTTCCTAAAGTAATTTCAATTTACTTTTGAGTCTCCTGAGTTGTCATTACTCGACGTGGGGATATTTCTCAAACAAGGATGGTAGGAGCCCCAAGGAAGGAGAGAGAGAGAGAGAGAGAGAGAGAGAGAGAGAGAGAGAGAGAGCGCAAAACGCTGATTCATGTTACTGCGAAGCTCCCACTCACACTGCATTTTATCAGCGTCCAATACGTATGAATTGTCTAGGAAACCAATTTGTTTCAAACATCTTTCCTCTTTAACGAAAGCAAATGAGACAAAACGTGTTTCAATAACGATATATTCACAGGTTCCATCGATAACTTTTGTCCATTTGGGAACAAACTTTTAAGAAGAACACTTGGAGTCAGATGGGTGGACGGAGTGAGAATTGATACCATAAGGGGAGGTGCGGAAACTCTTTATGTAGATGAGAAGATGTTGAAAGAGAGATGGAAATTGCTTGGGCATGCCCTCCTCACTACCCGGGGGAGAATAGCTGGGCTCTTGCAGGTGTCTGAAGAGTTGTCAGACCAAGTCCTGCTTGCATGAAAACTAAGAGACATGCTGGAAATGAGTGGATATTTGTAGAAGTTAAGTGATCAAAAAGAAATAACGGTCATTATGAGTTTTTGGTCAAGAGATGACCCAAATATTTTGTAGCCAGCTAGATGGGAACCATAAAAACAATGATACGTGGGCCAGTATTTAAAACCATGTTTTCTCATTAAAGAAAAACAAATGTTGAATAATAAGACTAAGAAGCAATGTAGATTTTCTGGAAAAAAGGATAAAATGAACAACATAACAAACCTATCTAAAGGAAGAATAACCTAATATTACACTTATAACAAACCTATCTAAAGGAAGAATAACCTAATATTACACTTATCTTTAAAAACATAGTGGTGTAGTTTCCAATTTGAAACTTTCGTTCAAGTTGGAGCGGACATGAAAAGCAAAATAAGAAGCGGTACGGAAAGTAAGCATCCTTGAACTTTTATTTCATTCAATGAGGATAAACTTTCATTGCTTAACTATTAACCCACGACATTTACTAAACCTTTGGCTTCTGGACAAGAGTTCAACCACAGTTGCTGAAATAATTGAGCATTTAAAGAGTTGTTGGATGATAAAGGTAGAAGTAATACAGATTTCAATGAAGAAACGGTGAAGGGAATTAATAAATTTCAGAATGCTTGCGGAAAACGTTGTGAAGAAGTTACCTGGGAAGCCCGACAGTTATGGGAAAAAGCTGTTTACGTTGGGCTTGGATCCAAAGAAAGCTTAAGAGGTCATAAAATTTACAGAAATATAGTAAGTAAGTATAGCTTAGTTTTACCAGACCACTGAGCTGATTAAAGCTCCCTAGGACAGACTTATTTTACGGAAAAAGCTGGTTTTACGTTGGGCTTGGATCCAAAGAAAATGAATTTCTATCACCAGAAAGAGGTCATAAAACTCGGCCAACAGGGAAATATAGTATGGATGGCGTTTAGGATATAGTGTTTAGACAGTCATTCTTGAGAATAAATCTGAAATCACATTCACACACACGTATATCGTTATATCAAATACGAATATGTTTTTGGTTAGGATATGTGCATGCAACAGTGACTAGTCTAGAGCAAGAGTGAGCTCCTCATTGGATGGGTCGATATTGTACTCGGCTAGCACTCTCGTAGGCCCGCGTTCGGTTCTCCGGCCAGCCAATGAAGAATTAGAGGAATTTATTTCTAGTGATAGAAGTTCATTTCTAGGTATAATGTGGTTCGGATTTCACAATAAGCTGTAGGTCCCGTTGCTAGATAACCAACTGGTTTTTAGCCACGTAAAATAAGTCTAATCCTTCGGGCCAGCCCTAGGAGAGCTGTTAAGCAGCTCAGTGGTCTGGTTAAACTAAGGTATACTTTAGAGCAAGAGTGGATCTCAAACAATGTACGTTGTGTCTCCAAGGTTCTTTAGTATCTCTAATGATGAGGTAGTGAAAGAAGTCCAAGGAAGGACAGGAGATGCACGTGCAAGATCATGGAATAAGAAAGATGTCAGGCATGGCCTGTAGAGTGGCTGATGATAGTCTCAACTTGTGATAGGGAAGAAAAGATACAGATTGGTGAAAAAGTTGAAATTGTTTGTACACTGAAAGAAAATCATTGGGTAAATAGAAGAAGACAGCTGGAACAACTAATTAGTATGAGTACTGGAAGATAGAAAGTGGTTGATTTTCAGAGGAATTAAGGAGAAAATACAAAGTATAATGATGGATAATAAATATGGCGAATTACAGAACAGAAGGATTTTTTTATTCTATCTCCCCTGTATGAAAGTGAAATGTGGATGATGAATGCAAATAAAAGAAAGTCTCTGGGAGCTGTTGAGATGAATTCCTTGAATGCTAGACATGTAAAATTAGAGGAGATGTAAATGGATGAAATTTAGGTATACGAATATACAATTGTTGCTATTCTAAGTAACCACACAGTCATGCCGATCAAGCTTAACAAGCCCATATCCTGCAAAGTTATTTCCAGGATTGGCTAACACAATGTGAAAAGAAAGATGTGGCAGAGAAAAAATTACACATAAATAACATATTGTATCAATAAACAATCGGATAACTATACTGAACAAGCTCATTCCATAACAATAGAGTAAGTCAGAACACTAAGAGAATGGGGCATAATGTTTTATGCTTTACAAACCCTCTTGAGTTTCCCAGTATCTGAAATTGCCAGGAACTCTTTCACAGTTTCACAGTACAGGAATTGAACTGCCTTTGATCAGGTTTGTGCACCAAAGAGGCATCTCAGCAGAATGCGAAAGCTAATGCTCAGCAAAACGAGTAGCATGCACTTGTTCTGGAGGCAGTAGCACCTACCATACTAGTAACTTCTTATTGAAATAGAACTCAAGGGCGACTGCTTTAAAAAAAGAATGGAACTAAAACAACAATAACAAGAATCGAAGATCTTCCGTTAAGGGAAACTAAAATGTTTGCCTCAAAGTTTAAAAGTCCTACTTATATATTAATGTACAGTAGCCTTCTCTACTATTTCCGTAAAAATATATCACCCAAGTAATTACAGGAAAAAACATAAAAATCCACCTGCCTTGACGTATCAAAAGGTAAATATACAAATTACCGCTCCCGAGTTCACTGATGACAGAAAACTTGGAATAACTATTTTGAGAAAGCTATCAGTCAATAAATTACTAAATAAAAACTTTTTTTCTCCTTTGAAGCTGAGATCAACTGATATCACAGATCTAAATAAACCCATCGCTTAATTCTGTGGCCCTGAAGAGGTGGGTGCGTGCAGGCAAACATATTAATGGTAAAGAGAGGAGAAAAAGATAAGAGAGGGGAAAAAGATACACTAACCAAAGTCAACAGAAATCAATCAACGTTTACTCTTGGCTCCAGTTTATAAAAGAGGAGTTCCACTCGTCTATCTGAAGGGTGAAAGGGAAGGGAAAAGGTACTGCTAACTTGAAAGCGAAGGCAGGTTGTGATATATCTTAGTTTCGTCACTTTATGCTCATGTCATCCCATCAAAAAAAATTGGGAGCAGCGTAAGTGGTTACGGCCAAGTGTAAAAGAAAAAATGATTAAGAAAGGCAGGAAGGAAAATCACAAATGACGTGAAATGAAAGAAATAGAGCAGAGTAAGATAAATTAGGGGATTAGGAGATAAACTAGACAGGACAAGTCAAAAAAGGGCAGAAGGAAAAAAAAGGAAGGGGAACAGACTGATTTTTTCCTATTACTCTAAGAAAACCAAAGACAATGGTACGTTAATACTCTAATTTATATAAGTCAAGCCTGAAGGAAAATGTGAAATGGCAGAGGAAAATATCGGGGAAGATCTCGAGCGAAATTATATATATATATATATATATATATATATATATATATATATATATATATATATATATATATATATATATATATATATATATATATATATATATATATTACGTATAAATATATACACATATATATATATAATATATATATATATATATTACATAAAATATACACATATATATATATATACATATATATATATTATATATATATATATATATATATATATATATATATATATATATATATATATATATATATATATATATATATATATATATATATATATGTCATATCCCAGACGTCAAGATCTTTAGATGTTGGCAACAACAATAAGAAAACGGAAGGAGGAGATGGTGAATGAGTTTGACCAATGGAGGAAATATTCACCCGACCGAATAAATGTCAAGGGTAAATATAACATGATAATTATGGATTTTTTCCTTCATTCCCCCCCTAAAATTTCCAATCAAGCCAGACCTCTGATAAACCGAAAAGTAGGTTAGAAACGGTGAACGGGATGTGACTGAAATTTTACTGAAAAATTCTGAATTTGTAACTGTTGGTCTGTTGAAAACTGCATACAGAGGCATTTCATATATCATCTTTAATAATTTTCTTATTAAATTTAACGTCGGCGCAATGTAAAGAGAAAGCGTTCGTCGGCGGACATGAAAGGGAAGCTGCTTTTCTTCGGAAAGTATATTAACTATATATTTCATCTCAACAGCACTGAATGACAAGGGCACAAGGAGGTGTTGACAGTCTATTTTACTTGGAATATTTACAGAATCAAATTGTAAGTTACGTAAACTGTTCATCTCTCTCTCTCTCTCTCTCTCTCTCTCTCTCTCTCTCTCTCTCTCTCTCTGTATATTATATATATATATATATATATATATATATATATATATATATATATATATATATATATATATATATATATATATATATATATATATATATATATATATATATATATATATATAAAGGCAATGCCACGAAGGAAAAGTGAAACGACGGAGTGATTGATAAGCCCGTCGAAAGGCCTAGCAGCCACTCCGTTGTTTCACTTTTTCCTTCGTGGCATTTGCTTTTATTTATACATTCATCACGTCCCATATCTTCGTGATTCATTTATGCATACATACACACAAACACCCACACACACACACACACACACACACACATATATATATATATATATATAAACACACACACATATAAATGTGTTCATTTCATATATATATGTGTATATATATATATATATATATATATATATATATATATATATATATATATATATATATATATATATATGTATATATGTGTGTGCAACATATAATCAAAAGACCAAAAAGATATCCACAAACTATCAGACCTGAATTCGAGATCAGAATCCGAATCAGAATTGGGAACAAAAGTTTGCAATCTTGAAACAAAATTGAAAAAATAAAACCCAATACGCTAATAAAACAATACAATAAAACAAGAAAATTTGCACAGCGATTTTTTTCCTTTTAGATTCTTGTAATTCTCAATATCATCAGAGCGTAAGTATAATATCTAAGTACATTAATCAATGGATGCTCTTTTAAAGCAAATGTTGAATGCGTACTTGTAACCTAGAGTCGTTAAATCGCAAAAGTCACTGAGAAAGCAAAACATCTCAGGGCTATATAGTAAAATTCAGCTTCAAAGTAAATTAATAATCAAATAAAGAGCAACTGCTACGCCACTGCTACTGAATTAAACTGGCTAAACACTTGAACAAGACGAATGAACATCGTTAAATCAATTAAACAAACACACTCAGTATCTCTGTTTAACGACCAACTTCATGACCCTTGCTATTGCCGAGCCCAACGCTCAATTGATTACCTCCGCCGAGCTACGCCAATAGCTACAAGAAACCCAGTAAGAATTAAGCGCCTCGATTTTGTTTGCACAAACGACTTACCAAACCATTGCTTCTTCATCTTCCTCTTCTTCTTCTTCTTCTTCTTCTTTTTCCTTTTCTTCGGAGAGCTGTCTTGACCTGCCTGACTTCCTCCTCCTTTCAGTGTTTTCTGAATAAGCAACGGGGATTATACGCAGACAGATCATCTGCCACTTACCTCCTCTAAAGAGACAACCCAAGTGATTTCCGAGTACGCGCGTTAAAATGAATGACATCTCTCTCTCTCTCTCTCTCTCTCTCTCTCTCTCTCTCTCTCTCTCTCTCTCTCTCCGCTGTGAATTTTCTTAAGAGATTACGGGAGGTTCTCTTCGAAACTACTGAACCTTCAGCGGTTGTCTCTCTTAACTAAATATTGATTTTAGCTGTTGTTGCTTCTGCTGGCTCTTATCTTGGGAGGTTCTCGCAAACTAAATAGTGCAGGTACCCCTTGTGCCAAGACCTGAAGGAGAGGCCTTGCCTTATACAGCTCCATTATACCTGTATGGGATCTTCAGTCGTTTCAGGTTTTTGTACGTGCGCTAAGAGTTTACAAAACCCACCATCATTAATACAGTTGAATGCAAGTAGTAAAGAAACATTTGTAAAATCCAGTCAGTATCATTTCTAAATAAACACACACATTTGATAACATTATATACTATATATATACAACATATATATGTGTATATGTACTATATATACACATATATTTACATATCTATATATGTGTGTATATATATATATATATATATATATATATATATATATATATATATATATATATATATATATATATATATATATATATATATATAGAAGTGTGTATTTAAAGTATGTATTTATATAGATATATATATATATATATTTATAAATATTTATATTATTTGAAATTGTATTTACTTAAAGTGATTGATTGATTTTACAAATGTTTTTCATATTATTTATTTTATCATAATATATAATATTGGTTATATAATATATACATAATATATATAATATATATATATATATATATATATATATGTACTATATGCACACATGCATATATAATTTTACGTCTTTTTCCCATATGAAGGGGCTAGTGACAGAAGGGTACAGCCTCGTTGTTGCTCAACAAGTTTTGAGGGATGGGGCTGCTGCCATCAGTCCCTTTTCTTTATTCACCCTAGCAGATGTTGGTGCCTATTTACAACTACTGTAGGTGGACTGGGAGGTAGACCCTAAGCGATCCCATTCTGTAGCAAACAAAAGTCAGGAGCTTCACCACTTAACCACGATGCCCAGAAGATGTTAAAATTTCAATTTACTTTGACCCACTGCTTAGGTCAACAGAGTCACAGTGGGTCTTACTGGAATATTTCCGTGTCATTAAGATTATATTTTCACCTGCCTCAAAGTGACACATATCTGTCAAAAAATATTAAAATTAAGTGAAAATATTTTCCAAGAACATTTCTACTGGAAATATAGTTTAAGAAATAATTCTAGGAAATAGTCTGCCTTGAATTCCCCAAAATCATATCTCGCGCCCTTCAGTGAAAAAAAAAAAAAAAAAAAAAGTAACACGATTTCCCAAAATCCACGATGCCTGACCATAATTAAGATGAATTAAAGTTTTCTTGAACCACTCTCGACACAGTTTACGCTAACCATTGTCATCCATATTCCTTATCTGTAATAAGTAATCTCGTTTTACAGTGAACAAATAAAAGTTACCAAGCAGTCGGGGGCAAGTCTAATTTACTTAGCTTTCCAGATTATTTTCTTATTTCTCAGAAGAGACTTTCTGTAAGTAATGCTAACATGGTACACTTAAATCATTAACTTCGCATTTACTTTGATGGTACGATACAATAACAGCGTTAGGAATGACTCGGATCAGTGAATAAGTAATTAGGAATGTAAAAGGAGCCAATTATATTTTCGAGATCGGCATTTCTCAAAGGAAAGGGATTAAGGAACATCGCTTTCAACATACGGCGAGGTGTACGTTCTTACGGTACGAATCGGGCCATCGCAGCGAAAGCATGTTGACCTTTTGGGCAAACAATCTATCATACCAAAAAGGCATCCAAACACGATATGGACCTCAAAACCGTTACTTAAGCCTTTAGACTAAGAATGCAGCAACTGGCCGCTCCAGCTAGAAAAACAATGGAGTGACGCATTCAAAGGAGCGAACCACTTGTCGCAGATAAGAGGAATGTAAGACGACAAATGGACGGCTAACAGATAACTAAGGACAAATAACAGCGAAGTCTGGAGGCGGACTACGGAATAACCGATCAGTGATTCATTCGACTCGAACGCCAGTCCATCGTCAGTGACAAAACAAATGAGTTTGCGCAGACTTCATCGCATACAAACGCTATGAATTAGCACCGACTTTTACGATTGCTTTTATCGGAGGTGAGATTAATCAGTCCTCCATCCCCCCACCCCACCTAGCGGTCTTATGAGCAGCAATCATGTGGTCATCAGTGTGATGGTTGTTGTCACAATGGGGAAGGGGATGAAGAGGAGATTAGGCCGCTGATGGCCCAGAGATTCATTCGGTGCAGGGCGTAGACGCGTTGAGTGACATCTTGCTGATATGTATGAGAATTTTATAGACGGGTGCTTTTTCTTTTATATATATATATATATATATATATATATATATATATATATATATATATATATATATATATATATATATATATATATATATATATATATATATGTATATATATGTGTGTGTGTATGTGTATATACATATACAGTACACACACACACACACACACACACACACACACATATACATATATATATATATATATATATATATATATATATATATATATATATAATGTGTGTGTGTGTGTGTATATATATAGTATACATTTATACACATATGTAGACAGATGAAGATATACGTGCATGTATATAATATATATACATATACACATATACATAATTTCTGTGAGGTGCAATGCCCGGGTAATGTGGAAAATGTATTAACAGATTGACCAAAAACATCTACCGTTCAATGTGGCCATCAAAGACTCCTGCTAATACATTACCCCACAAAATTTCTCTCTCTCTCCCTGACTCTCTCGGGCAAAAATATAAGTAATAATGTAAACAGTAGGTCTGGTTGAAAAGCGGAAAAAATCATGGCCCTTGGGAAGTACATACAAAAAACAGACGAGTCCAATATTTGGTTAATTGAAAATCTTTATCTTAATAGGGTCTCGACACGCAAGGCCTTAGGCCTTAGCGAAGAAGAAATACAACCAGTTGATAACAAATGATGGAATAATAATAGTGTTTTCAGCTATATCTATAAGCAAATTGGCAGATATGAATTATTATATCTCTCGGGATATCAATTAGTTATGATATACACTTAATATTAACTAAGTAATTACGAAATTTCAACAAATATGTTAAGTATATGCAATATGATTCTTCAAAGCTAGGGCCAATTTTTACCTGATACTGAACTATTTGTCTGTTGTCATATAAAAAAAAAAGATAATGCTGATAAGTTTCCATAACACTGACTGTTCTTTTCCATTTGTAAAATCGAACACTCAACCAATACTCAACCCGGGGGCTGAATTAATGACGTCAGACGCAAAGATTTTCGGTTATTAAGGCCTGGTCCTGGACTTCATCATCTCTTCTCCTCGCCGTGGGAGCGATTAAAAGAGTTCGTGCGTACGTCAGCCCCTTAACTGGGGCTTACGTAATCTATCTCGCGTCCATCGACAATCCTATAATTACGCTGCAGTCCTTTGTGTCCCTGATGAAATGACGACCCCTGGTAGTCGCTGCATCGCCGTGAATTAACAAGAGTGATGATAGTGACTCTGATGATGATGATGATGATGATGATGATGATGATGATGATGATACTATGATGCTGACGATAATGATGCTGCTGCTGCTGCCGCTGCTGTTCAAGGTTGCGAACTCAGTGTTGTAGAGATTTCCTCAACGACCGGGCGTTCGATCTCCTTGTACGACTTGACAATTAATCAATAAAGTAATTTCGAAGATCCTAACCGGCAGGCAATACTCTAAAGCCCATCTTTTCTGAGATATGATCATTGGCTTATCAAACACACGCTCCATGAGGAAAAAATAGAGTACAAAATCCACTGAAAGAGAATGGTTCCAACGAATTCTGTGCATGGAGTGTATAAAGAACAAATTCCTGAAGTAGGTATTTTCTCCGTGCAAAACATTTCGGGAGGTTCTCCTATTGTGAGGCCGTAGAAGGCAATAGGAGAGACGCCCTAGGACAAGTTCTTGACAATTGAACATAATGCGCAAAGGCCAAGAGGCCTTGCACCTTGCCCAGGGCCTGCTACGGCCCCTGGAGAGGTTTTTTGTTGTTCCTGTTGTTGTAGATTTGCAGATTCACTCGGTCCGTCGACGCGCTTTGAATCTCCTGTACTGTGATACAAAATACCAGATATACTGCCGCATAGTCCAAAGATCAAGAGTGGTCAAAAGACAATACAGCTCGGGGGGCGGGATGAAATTCGTACACGATACCCATTGATTCAAAATACGAGTGCCTGAGGAATACATCTGTCAAATATTTGGTTGCACAACTGTGAACAACTCGTTCACGCAGTTACAACTCACTTCGTCATGGCCCCGCCTGAGGCGATGATGTAAAATTTGGGGAGGCAAGGGACTACAATGGAATTTTGGCCACCAATTCCATATACTAGGTTACCCTATTTAAATCTGTGGGGGAGGCACAAAAGGAACTATATCAATGATGCTCATATAAATTTCTTCAATAAATTTACATAGCTATAAAGAGAACTTCTCAATAGTATGGCTATAGAACCCAACTATGAAGTACAGCAATAGATATGTATGAACCGCTTCATATGGCTCCTATAGCAAACGAACAAAACTTAACACAGAGCTAACCCAACATTTCTAAAAAAGAAAAAAAAAAGAAAAAACTTTAACCAATTTCTACTTGACCTTTCGTCAGCAAAATGTCAGCATCCCTGAAGAACAATAGTTCTACCTCAAGGTGTGTAGGCATGCAAAGTTTGGCTGAAGTAAATCTGTTAGTAATAGCAAAGCTTTTGTTAGAACTTGGCCAAGGCCAAACTAAAGAGAAGAGAGTTGGTTATAAAAAGACTTCAAGAAAGGAACTTCCAGCCATGAAAATCATACCTTCCAGACATCAAAAGTCATTAGAATTTAGATAGACTTTAACTAAGACGTGGAATTTATCTATATATATAATCTTGTCCTTGGCCCAAGCATTTCAGTAAAGGAACTTAATTTCAAATGTGAAAGCAAAACCTCAAAAATCAAATGTTTTGAAGAATTAGAAAAACTTTCAACAAAAAATGTAAATTTCTGTCTATAATCTTAACCCAAGGTCACACCGACGGAAGGAGGGAAAGGATCTGAAAGGTATTCTAGCAAGGTAGCTTCAAAAGTTATTGGGACTTGAGAAACTGTAACCTGCTGGCCACGAACAACACCGCTGGTATCATAACAGTTCCTCAGACATTAGTTCCAGCAAGCTTAAAAAAAAAATAAATAAAAAATCATAGTGGAAAAAGCACCTCGAAAAGATTTTATGCTCTATTTTTACTTTTACCTTGCTATTTAACTTTTTCCTTTGTAAATCACATTTTTTTGCACTGACATTTTTTTTCACATTTTTTCTGTTTCCTATTTTGTGGCCCTTGTTTCTTTTTATTCATTTCACTTTAATTCTTCTGTTTCTTTAATTAACTCCTAATTGCTTTCGTTATTCTTACTCCTCAATATTATATCGTATTACCTATCATGAATTAAAATCAAATCAAACTTTTCTAACGGGACAATCTCCTTTTCATTATAGTCCTTTTTTTCTTACCCTTCTCTGATCTTCTTTTCATTGCACCACAATTTTCCCTTCTTTGCATCTGAAAGAACCGAAGCTAACAAAGTAGGTAAAATAAAGCTATATACCCAACCATTTTCTAAACAAAACTGCAGTTTCTCTCATGACCTCGTTAAAATTATGGGCAAGGATAAAAGTGCAGTCTGATAAAATCAACAGTGTTTTTGACCACGAAAGAAAGAAGAAAAAAAAAGCAACATGAAGGCTAAAGAGAGAACAAATAGAATAGGCGGGAGACGGGGCATGGGCTCGTAGCCTCATAAACGCTTTCCCGCCCACCCTCCATCAGACCTCATAGCGTTTAATAGTGGCCCTTAGTAGGATATTTTAGCACGAAGACTCTTTACACATACACGGGAGAGCTCTCCAGTTCTGTACTCGGTCGCCGGAATGGCCGATTCTCACCTAATAAAAGCCAAGTTGCCTTTTTGCTCGACGGTAAACTTCGACGCCTCACACTCCCTACATATTTTCAGTGCCCGCTGGTCTCTCCGTTCCCTTTCGTTCTATTTCGGGGACGGACGTCGTGGTCCTCGGAGCAAATCCATCACTTACGGGGCTTCGAACCGTGCGACAAGAAATTTTTCACGACATATCACGGTCCCCTGACACGGTTCCTCAAATCCTAAATTACAGGTGCAGAGACAAGGATAAGACGTAGCGCTCAGAACGAAACTTCCTGGGTGTGACTTTGTCACGAACGGACGGCAAACGTTATTGAGTGGTTGGTTTAAAGGACAAAATATTTAAGCAACTTACGGCACGTTCAGCCTCCAGGCATGTCTGGTCCAGGGGGAATACGACATACTATATAATAAGTCGGAATTACATTTAAAATTTTTACCCTGGATGACTTGCCACATCTGGTACTAAAGGCTTATATCGAAACAGTGAAATCTGCAGCACAAAATGTCAGACAACTGTTATGTTCTCAAGACCTGATTAACTTTGTTATATATATATATATATATATATATATATATATATATATATATATATATATATATATATATATATATAATTATAATCACTTTTTATGTGATTCATCTATCACACATTACCACAGGTGAAAAATAAGTGACAGGTGTAGGTCTGACCGGTTTCGACTTTATTTTCAAGCCACTGGCTTGAAAACAAAGTCGAAACCGGTCAGACCTACACCCTCTCTTCTTATTTTTCACTGTAATAATGTAATATATATATATATATATATATATATATATATATATATATATATATATATATATATATATATATATACATATATACACACATACACATACAGTATACACGCACATATATATACATATATATATATACACAGATAGACAGATATATCTATTTACACATCTAAACACTCAGGTATACGTGGGTGGCGAGATGTACGAGTATATGTGAATGTTGGAACACAAGTTAACACATTTCGCTCAGAAGGAAATCGAAACTGCCGAGGAAACGCGACCTCCACCTTGTCCCACAAGAAACAGAATGGAATATGCCGTAGCAGACTTGTTGAGATGTTCTCAGACCCCGTTGTGTTTTTTTCCGCTAAAAAATATATATACAGTACTTGTTCCCCGGTGTACTGAGTAATGCAGCTCTTTAATCTTTACAGTGGTCTGTATCACCGTTACCCATTCCTTAGAGACCTTTCCTTTTTTAGAAATACCTTACACAACATCTTTGCCATTTATTTATCAATAACAGTCACTTCCACATGCATTCTGAATCATACAATGACCCATGTCCACTGCAGGGTCGTTCAGTTCTGAATTAACACATAATGTGATAAACTCCTTTCCTCTTTCCAAACATTTTCCCACAAACTCTACACTCACACTTACTCCACATTATATATATATATATATATATATATATATATATATATATATATATATATATATATATATATATATATATATAATATATACAGTATGTATATATATATATACATACATATATACACATATACACACAGTATGTATGTATATATGTATGCATGTATGTATGAATGTATGTTGTATGTGAATAATATTAGTCCATATATATCACATTCGATTGGAATAGAATTTGTTATTGGCTTAAAAACAAATAGAAGCCTTGAACGAAACCATCACTGCAAATCCCAGAGATCTGGTAATAAACAATTCCTATTCCTCCCAAGAGCGCACTATTACCAAAAATCCCACAACAAAATCAAAATACAAGAGAGAGAGAGAGAGAGAGAGAGAGAGAGAGAGACACTGCATGCAGGCCATCAAATAATCACTCTTGACCACAAACAGGTCCCTATAATTCCATTCATCAGTAAAAAAAAACGAAAACGCCGAAACACTGTCTCGATCAGGAATTCCCGGAAGATAACCTTCCTTCTCCGTGAAATTACTGGGTAATTCCCCCAATCACAAATTGGGTGTTGGGTGAATGATGCCTAATAAAGAACGTCCGAGTGTGGAGAAAAATAACAGAAAGGAAAGTATTGTAACGTGAGGTCCCAATATCATCGTTGAACGACCAAATCCATTCGCTTCGCATCATACGAAGAGAGTCGCTCGGGATGATTTACAAATTTGTCAAGACATAACATCTCGGGGTAATAGAAGGGTGTTACTTCTTCGGTGCGATGCTAAAGACAAATTACATAATCTTAGGATGGGAGTTATCTGCTATTATGGTTGTAATTTTAGAATTCAGTTTCGTTTCAGTTTGAAAATGGAAGCAGGTGTGCCTTTGTTGAATCTCAAGGTAAACCAACCGGCAAAAGCATATATATATATATATATATATATATATATATATATATATATATATATATATATATATATATATATATATATATATATATATATATATACACACACAGTATATATATATATATATAGACACATTTATATATATAATGTATATATGCATATATGTATACATATTCGCCATACGTCGAGGTCTGGCCATTCTCCACTCTGATCCATGATTATAACCCACCGCAGTCGACTAACTACTGGGTAAATGATTCGCTTGAGAGGTGAACCCGGGCCCTCTCCTTTGAGAGTAGAGTCTCATGACCTGCTTACCATGGGAGCATCTCATTCACAAACACACACACACACACACACACACACACTGCTACCTTGCAATCGCGCTCATTAAATTCAATAGCAGCGATGACGAATATCGCCCACAAATATGTGAATCCAAATAACAAAACGTCTCCTATCAGACGATGATGAGAGGAATCCCACTCTAAATACTGCGATGGCATAAATCCTCCAGACGAATCCTTCCCACGTACAAAGTAGGATGATTGAGCCCTTTTTTTTAATTCTTTTGGCACATGCGATAAAAATCGCCCCTTCCCCAATTCCCATTCTCCCTACACGTTGTAAATTGGTAATAATACCTTTCCGGTGTAAATGGGATACCTTGCAGGCCCTGCCCTGTTATAATTAGTCTGCAGCTGGGACGAATTGAGAGTGAAATCCCCCTTGGGTCATTGAGTGAAGGTACAGAAGGATTTGTGTCTCTTCCTCATTCTTCCACTTTATCTCATTTTATTTTATTTTAGCTTCGTGTGTGATGACTTTCAGGAATCGCTGAATAACCTTACTTAATATATTTGGTTAATTCCAACTTGCCGAATTAAAGCAGTGTCAACGTAAAACAAATCCTTTTAGTGGTTTCGTTAATCGGTGACTCGTTTTTATTCACATAACATAAACTATAAATTAATGGCCTAGGAGAGAGAGAGAGAGAGAGAGAGAGAGAGAGAGAGAGAGAGAGAGAGAGAGCATTTCCGCTAGCATTACGTAACTCTCACGGTGACCCCACATGCACGGAGAGATGTGTCAGAGGAAGGAAAGACACAGGCTAGATTATTATTATTATTTGGCGAACCATCCAAACATGTCTGAAGAATTCTCTCTATTCCTTTCATGAAACAGATATTTTACACACACTCACACACATATATATGTGTGTGTGTGCACTCACACACACACACACACACACACACACACACATATATATATATATATATATATATATATATATATATATATATATATATATATATATATATATATATATATATATATATATATATATATAGATAGATAGAGAGAGAGAGAGAGAGAGAGAGTGAGAACAGCTACTTACTTTTTGTAATGCAAAAGTCGGTGGGACAGGCCGTAAAGAAGCAGAAAAATTGTGTACTGTCTCTGAAAGGTATTGCAAACAGGAAAACAGAAAGTGAATTCCGAAGCTTGGCATCATATGGCAGGAAGGAGTCACTGCCTGCGCTCTGCAGTATGAGGAATACTAACTTCCACAATGAAAATTTGGAACGAAGAAGTCTAATGGGCGTCACGAGGCTTGACTGAGAGGATAAGACACCCTTTCCGTAATCTCAAACAGCTCAGGGAAAGAGGATCAAAAGCAGAGGTATTGATAAAACTGATAAATGACTTATCTCCTACTGAGTTCTAGGATGATATGGAAACAGAATAATAAAAAAATTCCGAATATGAAAAAAACAAACAGAATCGGATAAGGTCAATCTTAAGCTTCAGTATAATTTGGTAACGTGATTGAAGAAAGAAATTTACAGCTTTTGTACACAACAACAAGTATTCAGAAACAGGTTAGGCAATTACAGCTATAGCATCTCCCCAAAACAAGTTTTAACAGTACAGATGGCCTAAATACATTCCCATCAAACAGAACCAAAGAAACAGGCTGGAGAGACGCAGAAAAATTTACAGAACCCTTTCATTGAGACAGTAAACCTGAATCAGTTACCCAGTCCTGTTCAGAAGTGGTCTCAAGGTCTGAGTTGACGTACAAAGAAAGAGCAATTTGAGACGGATAACACAATGACAATAACACACGCATGCCAAGAAATAAAGGAAGACAACGCGGTATAAGCTTATGGTTGATCTCCAAACTTTTGTTTTAAGTCTCTTGAGAACCAGTATTCATTGGAGGCACCCACAACAACCTTCACAGTGTGCAGTGTCCAAACTTCTTCAGTCTACTGCCAATGCAACCTATAGCTTGGTTATTTATAAGCATCATATCTCAGATGTTACGTGATCTGGTTTTAGATATGAGAAGTTATGCAAATGGTCTTCATTTTTTGTACAGAATGGCAACAAAGGGTTGTTATTGACGGAAATGTTGTGGAATCTTTGCTATTTTCAGTTTTTACTAGCAAGATAGCTGTTTGACTTGAAAAGAAGATTATACAGTATGCAAATTATACTACTATTGTTGCAGTTGTTCATTACATCTTGACACGTAAAAAAACGACTTTTAGGAGTGTTAGGAATCTGAAGATGGTCAGTATGTGGTGTAGTAAGTGGAGTGAGCTTCAATTCTTGCAAAGTAAAAATTTCATTAATTAGCTAAATAATTCACTGGGAAGTTGTCTAACATTGTATTCATTCTTTTTGTTTTTTTAACAAAGCTCAGTTCTGCATTCGACTTCAAGCTTTCTTACCACAACGCTTGAAGCCTAGATACAGTTCGTAAGGAGCTCTATATATAAATAGACAATGAAATTTGTCTTAATAAGAAGGCTATGATATCTATTTGATCTCAATGTCTGTAGAGTTAGTGTGTGCTATTTAGTTCGCAGAGATTGCAATTCATATTCTGTTGAGGTGTCACGATTGCACTGCTGTCAACACCAGTTTTTCAATGCTTTTATCGTCATACTTTAAGTCTTCCTAGCACTGTTATGGATGTTGGTTCTCCTGTGTTGAGAGAGGCCCTCATACTACTTTCATCGCCACGAGCCTCTGCTCTTTAATCTATCCGAATGATTTTAACTACCTTTTACGAATGGCGTGTTCCCTGTGAGTGTCGGTACCCTGTGAATAAAGATTCCTTTAACTGCCTGACTCACTGATATGAGCAAGCAATCTCTTAATTTATACGTTCACTGGTATGTGAAATTTAATGCCCACATTTGATTATGGCAAGATGAGTATCGTTCAAGTGCTGAGGCTATTTAAGTGCTTTTGTAAATAAGCAACTTCAAATTAATTGGTTCTAACTCAGTATCACCACCATTTGTCGCCTCAAAAAATCAAATTAAGCGACGAGGTAATCTTCATAAGATTTGCTATGTTAACCCTCCCCCTCTCTCCGGGAGGGTGGCTGGCATACGGTAATTACTTTAATCAAAATTCCTTCGAGTGACTTTTGACATTCAACTTCAGATTTATCCAGAGCAGAGAACATAAGATGTTACTGGGTGTCATCTGACATATGCTCAAGTTCACCTGTTCCACAGAATACTTATAACGAATTCCAATAAACAAACAAATGAAGAGGGGGAGAATTTTCAGGGCTCTTTTTATACTGCGATATAAAAGTTAATAAACGCCTTCAGTGCTGTTGTTGTCTCCGGTTGTTATCATTTTGAGCGTTAGAACAAAAGAGAGCCACTGTTAGTTATTCCATATTTTCCATCAGTGATAACGTTATGGGTTTCAGGCGCCTCGTGGTCATTTTATTGGCTGGCGTCTCATCTTTATATGGTCAGCAAATGGTATGGCTTATGGCCGATACAGTCCTCCCACCTGACCACTTTGCACGCGCTACCTGCATAGTTATGGCTCTTTTATTGGTGCCTGGGGAACGCTCTACACGCATTGTTCCCAAGAAAAACGAGATAAGAATCTGTGTTTCAGACGTCTTCTTGAAGATAAGAGGCGTAAATTTCCAGCTTCTCTCCTCCTTGTTTATAAACGAGGACTTGGAAGGGATAAACATAATGGCGTCTTGCAAACCAATAGGTGACCTCTTTCGGCGTTTTTGTGTCCAACGGCCCCTTCTGTCTGGGGGAGGGCAATAATGACATGCGACTGTGTAAGGCATTAATTTCGTGAAGAGTCATATTTCAGCGAGTGACAGCTTCTCTCCCATCGGCCAAGTTTCGCTTTTTTCCCTCTCTCTCTCTCTCTCTCTCTCTCTCTCTCTCTCTCTCTCTCTCTCTCTCTTTTCCTTCCTGTCGCATGCCAAACTTCAACCAGTGTTTACGTGCAACCCTCCTGACCGCACACCTCACTTGTCATTCCCGTAGATGCCAGGAAGGGATTACGCGAGAGGACCGCAAGGGACAGCCTTCTAATAATAGGACGAGCTTTCACACTGCAGCTGAGAGTGGAGCTTTGGATAGGTGGGGAACTCAAGTTGGCATTTATAATATGTGCAGGCCAATAGCAAAAATTGTATAGAATGTTTGTCTTTCATTAAAATAATAGGACACACTTATGGCTGCGGGATAACAAAGTAATCAGTAAAGTTCGAGAGTTATTTTTTAAGAAAAATTCTGTAACTATAGCTTTCAATAAGATAAAATACCATAAAAAGATGCTAAACGCCATTTATGAAATACAGATAACTGACATTCAGTTGTTATGGATTGTCAAGAGCAAATGAAATTTGAAAATTTGCTCCGAACATATGCACGACAGCTTTGCAACCAGTAAAACTATGAGAAAAATGCTGCAGCTCATCCCACGTCTTATCAACATAATCTTCTCACCTCTGTGATAGATAATCTGCATTTATGAAACCTCAGACAAAGGACTATATGGTGGTGTAGATACACTCTTCTTGATACCTAAAATTATTCTGATTCACGTCAACTTGTTTCACAAACTGTGCTTAAGTGAAAGGAAATCTTTCTCATTACAATCACTGACTACTGAATAAAGATTAATATATATGTACCTGCTTAGAATTCTCTATTCAGTACTTGGCCAAAATAACATTTTCGTTCTCTTGCTGTGCCGTAAAAAAATTCATAAAATTATTAACTTTTCAAAGACCAAAGTTTTTAAGATAAGAATAAATCACCGTGACACGTTCTAGGTCGACAGAATGACGGCTCTTTCATCCTCTATGTCACTCACTGTTTGGAGGCTGGGTCCGTCCGCCACTTATTCCTCGTCTAATCTGAATTCATCCGCGATGATCTTTGTCTTTTTAAAAGACAAAATAAAAAGTTATTTAAATTTAACGAGTCAGTGAGTCTGAATTTCCATCATCATAGAGGAACTATAACGCATTTCTTCTGTTGTCGTGTTAATAATAATAATAATAATAATAATAATAATAATAATAATAATAATAATAATAATAATAATAATAATAATGGAAGACGAACCCTATTCATATGAAACAAGCTTCCAAAGAATATTATGGTGTTTATTCGAAAGAAGTAACAGAAGGTCATGGGAAACACAGAAAGAGGAGATAAGTTACTAGAAAAACATTGGTATGCAAATGTCTACTTATAAGCAACCAGCCGAACAGATAAACAAAAAAAAAATCAGAGTTTTAGGCAGAGTCAGTTTTAAAATTTCTTACCTGGGAGCAATATCTTAAGAAACCTAGTCCATCATCGACAAACAGTGTGCATCAATGAAGGGTAATTAATTCTGAACCATGGAAAAACTACCCATATAATTTTTTACACGAGAGATATAAACACAAAATGAGGCATTAATTAATACTGTAAAGACGAAACAAACACATCAATAATTGCAGGACATAAAAAAATAAACATACGGAATACGTCTATCAGAATTATATTACCCAACAACAGCAATATAATAATAATAATAATAATAATAATAATAATAATAATAGTAGTAGTAGTAAAAATAATAATAATAATAATAATAATAATAATAATAATAATAATAATAATAATAATAATAATAAGAAGAAGAAGAAGAAGAAGAAGAAGAAGAAGAAGAAGAAGAAGAAGAAGAAGAAGAAAAGAAAATTAATAATAATAAAGAAAAAGAATAAAATGAAAATTAATAAGAAAATCCTATTTGCACAGCACACTTTCCAAAGGAAACCACCCTCCGTGACTTCGCCGAAAAGTTGCATGCATTAACTTTTAAAATGAAACCTTTGCCGCCGAACACTTGTGTCACGCAAAGGCTCGTACGAGGATTCTGGCCCAATCCCATTTCATAATACAGTGACACCATTCCTACTCGTCTGCCCTTCCACAGGACGACAAACATCCTTTTAGTGAGTAGGTGTGACTTGTAGGACTCCCAGCTCTTCATCCCAGGAGTACTTAACTTTCAATTTTCCTATTTTCATCTTTTTCGCCAAACAGGGGACACCATTCTGCAATGTGTGCAGCTTGAAGGTTACTCTCTTTTAAACATTAGTTTCTCACGTTCATTGTTTATCTCTCTCTCTCTTTCTCTCTAATATATATATATACATATATACTGTATATATATATATGTGTGTGTGTAACAAGAGAGCTTGCAAAAAACTTTTGGCCAACCTACGAAGCAGATGCAGTTCTCCAAGAGCCCAAACCCAAATAAAAGACATAAATATGGGAATACTTATCGATATAACACCCCTCTGACTTAACGGCCTTCTGAGAAGGATGAAAGTCAAGGCACAACTGAAAAATAAACAGAACAAGTATCTGTTGCCGCGAAGGATTAAAACACAAGAAAAGGAAACATAGTTAAACATCACAGATAAACAAACATACTCCACTAAAAGGGAAAGTACATACTCTTCCCATTTTGTGATATTAAATAAGAAAAGCGTTTGGAGAGAGTAAACCTCTGCCAAGGTTCACTTTCTCTAAGAAGACATATTCCAAATGGGAAGTCCCTGTTTCCCGTATTTCATAAATTATTTGCCAGTGTTGAATTCATATTTGACCTTTGACTTTAAAGTACGTACTGTACTTAATTCTACAAAATGGCATCAAAAGCGGATTATGGAGGTCAAATATGAAATCTTTTATCTTGCACTGTTCAAAAGTTCAGGGTAACGTTAAATTCTTAGTTGAACTTTGAACTATATCATTCATGACCTAGTCTTGACCTCTACACTTTGGTAACGCTATTAAATTAAACATGCCAAATATAAGTTTCTACACTGTATACCTCAAAAGTTATGGCCAAGGTTAAAGAGTTATTTGGTCTTTGATTTCTAAGTAGGACCTTGGCTTTGACCTCACTTTGGATATTAACTTCATTAATGGATCATGCATCCCATATGCAAAGTTACCATTATGATCTTTCATGGTGTTTGACCCATGACACCATGAAAGGTCTAAGGTTACGCTCTACTCTCATCCAAAGTTAAATCAGTTCCTGTCAGTTACATGTCCTACCTACGGTTAAAATTTCGTAAAAATCCACCCATAAACTTTTGGGTAATCTTTGAACAAACAGACAAACGAACAAACCAGGAGGGCCAAGAGCTCA
The DNA here is from genome assembly GCF_040412425.1 of Macrobrachium rosenbergii. Classification (NCBI taxonomy): domain Eukaryota; kingdom Metazoa; phylum Arthropoda; class Malacostraca; order Decapoda; family Palaemonidae; genus Macrobrachium; species Macrobrachium rosenbergii. The sequence continues at coordinate 19,154,060 of NC_089784.1, read as the reverse complement.
ACCTCCTTATCAGCGGTAACAAAAGAGCGTCGGTATCTGGTGGGACGTCCCTTGCTATTAAGCTCATACCATAGAGACCTATTGGTTCTAGATGCTGAGTGGCAGTGCCGCCTTTGGTAGTCTTATGAAGGGTCAACTGGAGACATCCTGCATCAGTTGCCATAGGAAAAGATGTGCGGATATAAGTACTACTCCTGGGGCTGAGGCTATTTGTCCGTATGAAATCAAGCTTTGTATTAACTGGCCTCTGACGGTCGGAAGCGTGACCTACTTACGGGCGCTTTTCATTTATTCATTTCAGATACGCCCTCAGTTTTTCGTCCTTTTGGGGCGCCACGTGCGTGTTCTGGTCTCATTAGGGGAAAATAACTAAAATGGGGCGACACGTACGTGTTCTAGTTTCGTTAGGGACAATGATTAAAATGATAAGTCTCTAGAGAAAGTGGGAGAGATTTTGATCAGATGCTTTCAACACTATCAGTCACATAACTCTCACGGAATAATATTGCGTGATACGAGCAACAACTAAAAATGGACTGGCCAAGGAACGAAAAATAATATTAAAATAAGTAACAAACTAAAGCACAAACACAACCACTCATTTACGCAACAATCTGCGTATGATAAGTTTAAGACAAATACAAGTGTTATGATAAGAAATACCATAATTTTTTAAGTAGATAACCAATTCATAAGTGACAAAACGTCTTTGAATTACGGATCTACGACGAAGAAAACGTAAGGTACACAATATTTAACAATCAGATTTAACGACAAACAATTTGATAAAACCTACAAATGAAAAAGACTCTAACATGGAGGCATTGCAAGTTTTCTCTCTCATTTTTAATGCCATAAACACTTGTTGGTCCTTCTCATAACGACCAAAAGTTTATTTTTTCCTCTCTTCCACTTATATGCTCAGGATAGATTGGCAAGAGAAGCAACCACTTCAGTGCCAAATGCCAGTAAACGTCTAGCATTTAATGGGTCATTAATGCAGTAAACGTCTAGCATTTAATGGGTTATTAATACAGTCTTCTAATTTTCTGAAAATTACTTCGAAATTAAGAAAGACGATGCTAAAGTCTGTTTATTTTTATAGAAACATCGACAATATCAATCAACAACTTCTACTTACAGTTATGTATGTTAGTAGGTTACCAATATCGTAACGTGATACTCATATAAATTTTTTGTACCCTATTCTAATATAACCAAATACGTCTGCTGCTGAAAAATTTTAATCAGTAATAATATATTTGCCCTGTAAAATAAACATCGCAAAACTTCGGTCCTTGGGATATAAAATGTCATTTTCGAAGGGCATGCACATCGGACAAAACTAATTAAAACACTCAATAAACCTACAAGCAGTATTTCTTACTGACGTTATATTACGATGTACTTCAAGGTTTTAAATGAACCTGTAGTGTTTCACTAACTGTATATGAAAAGGAAAGAGAGAGATGGGGGGGAGTGTTAAAGATATCCATTGTATTTAGGGGTTTATATTGTTATTATAACTGATAATGGGTAAAGTGAACGATACATACATAAATAAAGAATCACGGTAGATTTTCAATACTCATTTTTTCCTTAGCTCTTTCAAGAATTTTCCACATGGAATGCAAACGAGAAATATTCCCTACAATTAATTCCATGAACCAAAAGTAAATATACCAGTAAACACCAGCCTCTGAGCTTACGATTAAATGTTGAACTGTTAACAAAGAAAAAAAGATTGAACTTCAAACACGCGCAGATTAAGAGAGAGAGAGAGAGAGAGAGAGAGAGAAAGGAGAGGGATAAAGAAATCAATCTTAAATGGTAAATATTTAAGACAGAAAGAGTTCCGAGATCTGTGTTCGAAATTATTACGAAAGAAAGGGTACAAGATTTTAACGAGCGTCACAATTTATAATAATTCGACAGAAGAAAGTGGCGATGAGAATAACACAATTTGCCTTCAGCATATACATCTAAATGGAGTTTTGAATATCAATGAAGGATGTTTGTCAAATGGAAAAAAAATTGGCTATTCAAGAAGGTAAAAAGTTAAGATACAAGTTAAAGGAAAATGATATTTGCTAAGTATTTAAAGTAAGGAACTTTTAGAAAAAATAAAGCGATCTGTACATGTAAGGAAATATACAGTGCATCTATCAATACAAATAAATGATTGAAAGGAAAAGCAGCGAGTGATACGCAGCGTACCCTCGAAGTGGGATCATCCGGTTATGTCATCTAACATGTATTCTAACGCCGTCTCTAATCATAAAGGGAGGAAAGTACCTTTCTTTCACTGTACCACAGCCAATGTGACATTTCAGCTGTAGATACGTGGAACAGAACAGCAATTTATTCTCAAAATAATGAAGTTTATTTTCACTTTATTCTTTCCCCCGCCCCACCGCCCCCCCCCCCCCAGTGCCCAACATGCTCCAAAATTCCATCCCAGTTTTCTTTATTCTAATCGAGAAGTTAAGTATACCTTAGTTTAACCAGACCACTGAGTGATTAACAGCTCTCCTAGAGAGGGCTGGCCCGAAGGATTAGACTTATTTTACGTGGGTAAGAACCAACTGGTTACCTAGCAACGGGACCTACAGCTTATTGTGGAATCCGAAACACATTATACCGAGAAATAAATTTCTATCACCGGAAATAAATTCCTCTATTTCTTCACTGGACGGCCGGAGACTCGAACGCGGGCCCAGCAGAGTGCTAGCCGAGAACTATACCTGACTCAGCCAACGAGGAACTTACTCATCTACTCACTTCTAACCCGTTCTGCTGTATGTCACCTTTGGCGAATGAAGAAATGAGAGGTTTAATGAAAACAGAGATTACTGGAGGGATTTTGCATGACAAAAGGGATCATTATGTACAGGTATACATGGGCATAGGTAAAATATTCCCGAAAAAAATACAAGAAAAAATTACCACAAATAATGAAAATGAAAAGGTAAATATAAACAAGAATAAAAGATACAAATAGAGAGCTGCTGTTACACGTGAATGCAGTCCTGGGTTGATGAGGATAAACAGCTTGAAGATTAGCTGAATGCGAAGGACAGAAGAGAAGTAAAGGTGACTGACACAAGAGTGGCAAGCTTTAATGCAAGTTTGAGAATGGTTGTGGCAGTGATTGGTGAGAATGCAGAGATGGAAATTAAGAGATTGAAGAATGGAAAGATACCGGGAGTTGGTGGGATTACATGTGCATAACTTGTGTAAGTTTTCGGCACAAGGTATTCATCTACGATTCAGCAGCTAAAGGATGACGGTGGCAGTGACTCATGGCTTGTTTTTTCTTTGAAACCTGTTAGAAGAATAAGTCTAATAAAATAAACTTGTACATAATACAAACGCGCATATATTAAGGATGTTATGAAAACACTGATTGTGCCATATCTACTAAAACGAACAGTTATAATTCGATCATCAGCATTAAAAACAGCCAACAATAACTGGAGAAGAAAAAAGAAGAAAAGAAAGAAAAGAACACTCCAAAAACCTTCTTCAAAGTCACTGTTTTTTTCAAAAGACACCACTAACAAAGAACTTCCCAGCATTGCTCCCGGCGAGCTTGCATTACTGCAACTACATGACAGAGAGAGAGAGAGAGAGAGAGAGAGAGAGAGAGAGAGAGAGATGCAGTAGTGTCACCGGGGTTGGTGTCACCCAGTGACGGTAACGTAGGGTGTCAATCCCCCTCCCCTCCTCCCCGCCCGGTAGATAGACCCCCCCTCCGCATCTGACCATACAGGCACTCGTCAACTGAAATTTCCATCTATCACTGAATCTTGTGCCAAAAGTATAATATTAAAATTACATATTATCTCAATAACTTTTTCATACGAATCGCCTTAAAATAATCAAATTTACAGTGGGAGTAAGATTTAGGTCAAAACCATTTTGATCTTATCATTAAATTTTACCCATCAACGTGTGCAGTTTACAAAATCAATGCCCATCCAAAAAATGTAAAAGGCTTTGATAAATGTGCTTGGAAATGTGCGTATGGATAAATAAACAAATACATAAATATATAAATAAACAGAAAAAACTATATAAGCATTTCAGTACTTGATGACTCGACAAAAACAACTTTCATCATTATCCTTGTGTATTCTGGGAGACCTTCCGGCGTGTTTATTTTTCAGTTACAATTTATAGTTAGTTTTCTTGCATAACATGATCCTCTGTGTTAAAACTGGTTTTGAACAGGTATGTCAAAAGTTTCTTTTCAAATGTGTGTACAGTTTTAACATCTTTTTGTCTCTCGTTTATTGCAACATCGGAATGCCATTTATTCAAAGGTCATTTTCCGAAAAACTTTGTATAATCTTGGCTCCATTAATCAATATATTTTGCCTGTACCCCTGTATGTATTTGTGCTTTCTGTGGTATGTTTCTGTAGGAGGTTTTTCACACGCCCTTTTTGTTTTATTTTGTAGTACGTGAAAGAACGTATTTTACATTCAACTCTTGCTTTAACAGGTGGTTAATGAAGCTCAGTAATGATGGGTGTGACCCATTCCGGGTGTGAATTTCCTCATTGTTAATCCGGTTGCTTTGTTGATTAAACCCTGTAACTTTTTTTTAGTAAACAATTTCGTCACCCCTTACCATGACTGTTAGTCTATTCTCTTGATTGCATAGCTAAATAAATGATTTTTTAAAGTATCTACATTTAATTTCTTTATGTAAGTGACAATGTCCTATTTTTTACTATTTAAAAATAATATTTATATGATCAGCAGTTGGTACTCCTTAATTTATCACTGTCTTTATTACTTAAACTCATACTGTGTTTATTTGACTGTTTTACTATAGAGCATATTTTAGGTTTCTAGGTGACTACATTGCTATATAAGCAGTATTATATTTATCATCCTCATTCCAGCTTTTCTGTTCATTCAACCCTTCATGTCCTCCATAAGGTTCTCTATTTTCGAAATACTGTCTTTTCTGTTTTCTTTAACCAAGTATTTCATGTTTTTCCGTAATCCATGATAAATCGATAAGAGTATTACTAATAAATAATTCAGGCCTCAAGACACGGTCTTTGAGGTACTCATGCGAGTTTCTGTGACAGATCCAAAGTCTTCAATTTATACTTTAATTCTTTTTTTTTTAATGAAGTAGTTCTTAAAACTTTCCAACGCATCATATTTAGATCTTTTATCACAAGGTCATTTATTACTGTATCAAACTTGTCACAAAGATCCAGAAATATCAATATTGCACATTTACCATTATTTATTTATTTCAAGAGTTGGCCATTAATCACTGAGCGCAAGTGCTTCAGTGGTAAGATTTTTATTTTTTATATAAAAGTTCACTGATTTTCTTGTAAGATGTTGCTCCTTTCAAGATGTTTAACGAGCTGCTTGTGTGTCACTTTCAATCATTTTCGATTTATTGGTTCAATAAAGAGTAATTATCTATTTAATCCACTAAAATCATCTTGGTTCTAAGATTTCACGTAAATGATAAAAGAAATTTAGTACTCCCTCATATTTAAATGACACACAAGGCCAGTAATAATAATGGTAACTATTGAGCTGATTAAAACCAAATCAAAAATAACAGCAGTCGGTCAAGCAAATTAAAAAAATCTTCGGATTCCTAACGTAAGATGATTTTCAGTCCATCATTTCAGATGTTAAATATCCTTATGCAGTAGGAATGGTTCTCAAAATCTACAAGATTTTTCTTGTTTAATTTTAGAGATAAAACCTCATTTAAAATCTGAGTAACAAAGCGTCAGTCAGAAATGAGAACGCCTCCTGTATAGCATCACAGAAATCATAAATGTTAAGATATACGAGAATTCAAATATATACTTACAAGAGTTAGGGATGTCTGTTGCGGAGAATGTTTCCTTGACCGTGCCTTATAAGATGGATATAATGGCTATTCTCAATAACTGTACAATAAAGAATGAGATTTGCCCATTTACAGCAGCTGCTTGGTTATCTCAGTTAAGTAGCATGCGTTGGTGTGTGAGTGAGAGAGATTACCACTGGGAGTGGTTTGAAATATTTATCTGTTGTAAAAATTAATATTAGACTGTCAGGCCGTTAAGGACTGGTATATACACGATTACTATATTTGTTTATGTTACCACAACGTACTTTTATAGAAAGTCAAAGCAAAGCAACAATAAATAAATAAATGTTAAAACTAGGGAACGACTTAAACAATTTTCGTAACTCAATACTCAAATTGTTAATGAGTGTTAAATCTTTGGAAAAAACTACCTAATTTGTGCTAGTTGTCAACACTGAATTTTAATTAAAACATTTACATTAATTGAAGGATTTGACAGAACGAACTCTCAAACCACGGGTGTTCTAACTCTAACTTGAGATATACCGAAAAAAATACTAACGCAAAAGATATTTTGGTTTCTACTCGAGCAGTGTAATGTTTTTGTTATATTTTCTTGCTCCTGGGATGGGGCACATCAGCGACATGGGTGGAGCTCCCGAATTTCATAGACAAATAATATCAAGGAAAATAGTTCCCTAGACCTAACTTGCAGTGGACAGCCTCAGAGGATATTCACAGGAGACTGTCTCCAGAATAGGCTTATAACAGTAATCATGTAATAAGATCACAAAGCCATAATTCTTACAATTTGTTCAGCATCTTAAAAATAAGAATGAAGATTAATAATATAACAACTGCATATAACAAGCAGTTTAACAGTAGCTATTTTGCAGCTGTGTAACAGCAGCTGTAGACAAGCTGTGTAAAAAAAAAAAAGACGTGAACTATAAACCACAGTCACAGAACTAGTGTTACCAGAACTGACGAATCAAAAACTTATTGCTTTGTGTCCACAGCAGCAAACTGAAGGCACACACCTAACGGGCAACAATAGGAAAACGAACCACAAAAAACGGAGGAAAGGGCATAAAGCAACCACAGAAAACGGGAAAAGCAACTGCACTTCAAGATCCAAGTTGCTGCTGCTTGTCAGACGTCATGTCTCCCTGCGGGACGGGGTTCCTTAAGTACAATAAAGTGCGCAACTAAAGTTGATCAGAGTCTGCACGGTTTAAGCAACAACGAGACTTGGGGGCAAGTACTCCTCCGAGCCTTTGCGGGAGATTTGGTAAGGAAGGACGCACCGGTTTTAGGCATCCTAAGAAGATTAGAAAACATGATCTCTTAAGAAGGTTGTCTGCTGTCGGGAACATTCAACAGAGAGATGGAGATGAAGGGGAAAATGAATAAAATTACGAGCAGGCACCATAATTTATGGGATACAAAATAAGTCACAAGATACTCCCACAAAAAAATAATCAAAAGAGTTGATTTTGTGTGTGTGTGGAGCAGAGGGATAAGTTTCAGTGTCTTACCCTTATATTAAAAGAGTACTCTCACTTTCAGCATTTCATGAAATATGAGAACAAAATAAGTCACAAGATACTCCCACAAAAAATAATCAAAAGAGTTGATTTTGTGTGTGTGTGGAGCAGAAGGATAAGTTTCAGTGTCTTACCCTTATATTAAAAGAGTACTCTCACTTTCAGCATTTCGTGAAATATGAGAACAAAATGACAAGTAAAACGACGAAACAAAAAAGCTGCCAAACCCAAGAAGAAGCGAACAACTATACTAACAAACAATAAAGTAATTTAAGGTTTCTTTTCTTATTTCATATTTATTTTAGCTTTAGCTAAAGTAGGCAGAAGTCTCTCTCTCTCTCTCTTAAATAACAAAACGATTAGCTAATACAATCTCTGATAATCAACTGAAGTGATGTGCTGGACCACTGGTTCACTAAACATTCAGGTAACAGAAATAAGGGTGTAAACATTTCAATGTAGAATGAAAAAAAAAAAAAGTTGTTTTGCAAAGAGTAAACGTTATATACCACTTACATCGTATGATAATACGTGATGCAGAGCACTTCAAGACACACTTATAAATTCCATGTAAGAACGCACGAATCATTTCTATCGGGATGTGACTGTGGATTAGGAAAAATAAGCTGTACAGAACGTAAAAATTACATAACCAACTTCCAAATAACGCTGATCTACTGTGAAACTAGAGTGCAAAAATTTTCCTAGGATAGCAATGAAGTTTTATTATAAACATCATCAATTATGAAGCAAATATTACGATAATGTTCTCATTCCATAAGACAACTTAATCATCATAAAAACAAAGTAAGTTCAACGTTAGTGAATAAGGGTGAGCTTGCATATCTACGACAAAAGGAATCCTATATAATTCTAAGGAAAAAAGAATCGTGGACTGCATGGAAGGGATCTGATTATCTCGAACAGTATATATTCCCAACACACGTTTCTTGTTATCCAAGCAAAACCAGTTTCACCTCTCTCTCTCCTTCTCGGGGTCACTGACCTTTGCTGGTGTAACGCCAGTTAAATGAGATATTCAATTAATTACCTTCTCTCTCTCTCTCTCTCTCCAGCTGAAAACCATTGTGGACAGAGTCCACCATTTTTATGGAATAAAGTATTTTGATTTTACCCTCTCTCTCTCTCTGTCTCTCTCTCTCTCTCTCTCTCTCTCTCTCTCTCTCTCTCTCTCTCTCTCTCTCTCTCTTTGTATTTAAATCTTCAGCTGAAAACCCTTATGGACCTTGACTCTCTCTCTCTCTCTCTCTCTCTCTCTCTCTCTCTCTCTCTCTCTCTCTCTCTCTCTCTCGAAATCTTCCGCTGAAACCCGTTATGAACAGACCCAACCATTTTTAACGGATACAACATTTTGACTTTGACTCTCTCTCTCTCTCTCTCTCAATCCAAATATCCTAGATAATCATCTCCCGTCCTAAAATCCAAGGGGATAATCCTACGGTAGGAGGCTGGACGCGTTTCCCTCAGGACAAGATAATCTTCTTTGCTTTTGACACCTCTGATAAGGGTCGTGACTAATGCCCTACTGATATGAATATGCGCCGGCCGTACTGTGGCCTCTCCCTTGGCATGCACCCGCTCTCCTTTTATCCCTTTTTTCCATCATTGAGCCACCCACGCTCTCTATGGAACCTTATCGGTATTCTTATCCTCTGTTATTTATTCTCCTGTACTGAGGTTTATTCAGCATGAAGTTGTGATCAGAACATGTTTTTTGGGGGGAGTTGAACTTTGTAACTTTACCGTTATTTTTACTTTCTCTCTCTCTCTCTCTCTCTCTCTCTCTCTCTCTCTCTCTCTCTCTCTCTCTCTCACACACACACACACACACACACACACATACTCAAGAATACGAGCAGAAAATATTTCTTTTACTATGACAACTGAAATTATACCTAACGAACTTTAGGGTACGTGGCATTAACGCTACGTCTTCTCTACATATGACACCGCACCAACAAAAGTAAGATTCCTTTGTAGTCAATTACTGTTATGTACTCTTTAATCGTCAAGTATCAAGCAATGGAAGTCTGGCACGCGATCGGGTGATTAAGCAAAGGGTAAAAATACGTTATCGCTTTTCCGAACCTTATGATGGGTCCCTGGATCGTTCAGCTTGACCAGGGAAAAGACCCATTCTGTAGAAAGTGGCTTCCAAAAAGAAAAACCAGAGTTAAGATAATAATAAAGAATAAAAAAAAATATATAAAATAAAAGTTCAACAAATGGATGATGTAAGAGTTCAGAAAATTGAGCTGCCTCACTCAGGACTATTTTGAAGTTTCGTACTGACAGTTTTTAGGAATAAAATTACCGTCTATCTGTCTATCATGTTTTCCAGAAGAAAATTACTCTTTCTTTCTGTCTGTCTGGTTTTCCAGAAGAAAATTACTCTGTCTGTCTGTCTGTCTGTCTGGTTTTCCGGAAGAAAATTACTCTGTCTGTGTGTCCGGTTTTCCGGAAGAAAATTACTCTGTCTGCCTGTCTGTCTGGATTTCCGGAAGAAAATGACTGTCTTCTGTCTGGTTTTCCGGAAGAAAATTACTCTGTCTTCTGTCGGGTTTTCCAGAAGACAATTACTCTGTCTGGTTTTCCGGAAGAAAATTACTCTGTGTCTGTCTGTCTGGATTTCTGGAAGAAAATTACTCTGTCTTCTGTCTGGTTTTCCGGAAGAAAATGACTCGTTCTGTCTGTCTGTCTGGTTTTCCGGAAGAAAATTACTCGTTCTGTCTGTCTACCTGGTTTTCCAGAAGAAAACTACTCTGTCTGTCTGGTTTTCAGAAGAAAATTACTCTGTCTGTCTGTCACTCTCTCGTTTTCCGGAAGAAAATTACTATGTCTGTCTGGTTTTAGGGAAGAAAATTACTCTGTCAGTCTGTCTGTCTGGTTTTCCAGAAGAAAATTACTCTGTCTGTCTGTTTGGCTTTCCAGGAGAAAATTACTCTGTGTGTCTGTATGTCTGGTTTTCTGGAAGAAAAGTACTCTATCTTTTGTCTGTCTGTCTGGTTTTCTGGAAGAAAATTACTCATTATCTCTGTCTACCTGGTTTTGCGGAAGAAAATTACTCTTTCTTTCTGTCTGTCTGGTTTTCCAGAAGAAAATTACTCTGTCTGTCTATCTGTCTGGTTTTCCGGAAGAAAATTACTCTGTGTCTGTCTGTCTGGTTTCTGGAAGAAAGTTACTCTGTCTTCTGTCTGTCTGTCTGGTTTTCCGGAAGAAAATTACTCGTTCTGTATGTCTACCTGGTTTTCCAGAAGAAAATTACTCTGTCTGTCTGTCTGGTTTTCCAGGAGAAAATTACCCTGTCTGTCTGACACTGTCTCGCTTTCAGGAATAAAATTACTATGTCTGTCTGGTTTTAGGGAAGAAAATTACTCTGTCGGTCTGGTTGTCTGGTTTTCCAGAAGAAAATTACTCTCTTCAGTCTGTCTATCTGGTTTTCCGGGAGAAAATTACTCTGTGTGTTTGTTTGTCTGGTTTTCTGGAAGAAAATTACTGTCTTCTGTCTGGTTTTCAGGAAGAAAATTACTCGTTCTGTCTGTCTACCTGGTTTTCCAGAAGAAAATTACTCTTTCTTTCTGTCTGTCTGGTTTTCCAGAAGAAAATTACTCTGTCTGTCTGGTTTTCCAGAAGAAAATTACTCTTTCTGTCTGGTTTTCCGGAAGAAAATAACTCTGCCTGTCTACCTGGTTTTCCGGAAGAAAATTACTCTCTTCTGTCTGTCTGTCTGGTTTCCCAAAAGAAAATTACTCTGTCTGTCTGGTTTTCCTGAAGAAAATTACTCTGTCTGTCTGGTTTTCCAGAAGAAAATAACTCTGTCTTCTGTCTGGTTTTCTGGAAGAAAATTCTTCGTTCTGTCTGTCTACCTGGTTTTCCAGAAGAAAATTACTGTCTGCCTGTCTCGTTTCCAGGAGAAAATTACTCTGTCTGCCTGTCACTGTCTCGCTTTCCGTAAGAAAATTATTATGTCTGTCTGGTTTTAGGGAAGAAAATTACTCCGTTGGTCTCTGTCTGGTTTTTCAGAAGAAAATTACTCTGTGTGTCTGTCTGTATGGTTTTCCAGAAGAAAACTACTCTGTCTGGTTTTCAGGAAGAAAATTACTCGTTCTGTCTGTCTACCTGGTTTTCCGGAAGAAAATTACTCTGTTTGTCTGTCTGGTTTTCCAGGAGAAAATTACTCTGTCTGCCTCTGTCTCGTTTTCCATAAGAAAATTATTATGTCTGTCTGGTTTTCGGGAAGAAAATTACTCTCTCTGTCTGTCTGTTTTTTCCAGAAGAAAATTACTCTGTCTGTCTGGTTTTTCCAGAAGAAAACTACTCTGTCCGTCTGACTGGGTTTCCAGAAGAAAATTACTGTCTGTCTGTCTGTCTGGTTTACCAGAAGAAAATTTCCATGCCTGCCTGGTTTTCTGGAAGAAAATTATTCTGTCTGTCTGGTTTTCCGGAATAAAATTACTCTTTCTGTCAGTCTATCTGGTTTTCCGGAAGAAAATTACTCTGTCTGCCTGCCTGATTTTCCGGAAGAAAGTTACTCTGTCTGTCTGTCTGGTTTTCCAGAAGAAAATTACTGTCTGTCCGTCTGTCTGGTTTTCCGTAAGAAAATGACTCTGTTTGGTTTTCCAGGAGAAAATTACTCTGTCTGTCTGGTTTTCCGGCAGAAAACTACTCTGTCTGGTTTTCTGGAAGAAAACTACTCTGTCTGTCTGTCTTGTTTTCAGGCAGAAAATTATTGGTATGTCTGGTTTTCTGGAACAATATTACTTATTCTGTCTGGTTTTCCGGAAGAAAATTACTGTCTGTCTATTTGTCTGGTTTCCCGGAAGAAAATTACTCTGTTTGTCTGTCTGTCTGTCTCCAAGTTCCTCCGTTGCTACTTTCTGGCAATCCTCGTGACGTCGGTTATCCTGATATACATATTTATTAATAAAGGCTGCCTGATTGACAGATGGATCGACTGAATGAGCCGGCAATCTCTATCTGGCATCGCATCAGGAAAGCGAGATTCGGTTTAGCTGATCTTATTTAAGATGAGATGGCGTTATTCCGGCTTCCCGGAGAGACCTATTGAACGGGAGGCATTTTCGAAATGCGAATGGAGAAAAATTGAATAAACGCATGGATTAGTGGAAAAGTGTGTGAATGAATACATATGGACGTAAATGCTGGAGAACATTAAATGTAAAAATGGGAGACGAAATTTAGCAAAAATCCGTGACTGACTATGAAGAATAAAGGAAGCATGATAATAAATATATTATCTGGTAACCTATAATATGAATCAGACAGAAAATCAAAATATTATGAATAGGTGAATTAAAAGAGACAAATAAGCAAATATATAGACAATAAAGAACGAATATACTTTAGTATAAAAATTATTACAGAAAAAAAATCCAAACAAACCTAATAAACTGAAAATTCTTTAAAAAGGTCAGTAAAATATAGTCGATGAAGCCTTTCATCTTTAAAGTAAATGGAATGATGTTTTAACTAGCATTTATACTGGAAACATTCCGTGCTTCTCGAAGCAAAATTCATCTCCTAATTCAATCTATAGAGTTCTTGCAAAAATAAGCTTAAGAATAAAAAAAAATTTTCAGCAATGTGTAATCGATAATCAAAACGAGCTTCTACAATAATGAGTATGAAACAAAAATTTTCCTAATTCAAAATACCGAGGAAATGACCCATGAAATTGAAACGGAGCAAAATTAAAGCGAGTTTTAAAATGCGTTAAGGATCTCATGACTATATTGACATATAAGTGTAAAGTCCGTAAGATATATAATGATTTTCCACAATAGAAACTACGCACATAGCGCCTCCTTGGTAAATACCCGAGAAAGAAAAATGAAAATACAAACAATGATTTTCAGTATTCTTTCTATTGGATGATTTATGAGCTGCGAATGCCTCTTTTTCATTCCTTGGGACGGATTCTATTTTATGTCTTCAAAAGGTTGAATGGATCATGCGTTCAGGAAGTTTTAGATCAGGCTATCACCTCCTGAAAAATGCTGATCCTTTACTAATAAATTTCTCAGCTATAAATCCACTTATTGCTTTTTTTTCTTTACTAAGTCAGATCTGTAGCTTAATTCTCTTCGTGGGAAAGCTGCTCTATTCAGCTCACATTTCTCGATGATTTCCTCTGCCAGCGATGAGATACGATCCTTCCCGTTACCCATCTCTAATCCAATTACATCCTCTGTGTTCTGGCCACGACGGTTTACATAAATCAGACCCTTAATTCTGTACATTCCCTGATCGTCAGTTTCATAGGGTGTTTGCTTCCCTGAAGACCAAAACATATGTCTTTGGTCATGGACAATCTTTTTAATGCAAGTGCTGGTTTTAGTATTGACTTTTCTTCTTGCAAAGCAATTTCACTGACGTTTCCCAGAGATACATGGATGCATTAATAAAATATAAACTATATTATTCATGTATTTTCTAAAATTCATAATGTATTCGACGACCTACTTAATTCTCTTTCTCAAAATCATTGTTTCATCACACTTTGTTCTGACTCATCAGCACAGCATCTGCAAGGAAGATCCACTTAACCTTAATTTCTTATTCAACCATTGTTTAGGTTTGGATCTAGAACATATGTTGTTGTAGATCTATGTGGTTCTGGATTATTTAACAGACTAAAAGTATAAGAGTCTGTTTAAATTTCTTGTTCATGCTTACAGTCCTCCTTGTAAACTTATCAGAGCTGTTCTCTGATCCACTTATATGCTGTTGCTGTTTCAAGTGAAATATCGAGTTAATTCGTATCAAGTTTGATCTTGCACGCAAACTTTTCCTTGTCCTAATTACTAATGACTCAGTCTAGACAGTTCGATGATCTACTTACCAGCCTTTCCTCTCACTGCGCCATCGTCATTTATATTTTAGTATAACCTCTAGGGCAACCTACTTCACCATCCCTTCTTTCCCAATCAAGTTTTATTTAACCGAGTGTAGCATCCATGTCGCTAATTCTGATAGCTTGGGAACCTCAGGTATTACAGGAAGTTGTCTTATGCGGGATGGTAACTGTATAATGAGTATTCTCAAGTGGTAGGCCTTGCCACAACCTCAATGGTATAATAAGCGGATGTTCATTTGATTATCTACTTATTATATAAACAGAAAAAATGCTTAATAATTATTGTATGTTTTTAATTATATCCGTTTTAATTCAAAACCGATTTGTTTCTTTTCATTTCCTTGATCACACACGACTTATCTCTTCTACTGAAACTTACTTTGCAGGCTCACGACTCTTCTTAATGCATTGCATAATAATAATAATAATAATAATAATAATAATAATAATAATAATAATAATAATAATAATAATAATAATAATAGAGAGAGAGAGAGAGAGAGAGAGATCCTGAATTATTCAAACCTGTTACGCAATATATTCCACTAGAACGTTACAATTGACACGTATGTTTTTACTCTAGCAAGTGACACTAATTATGCCTTTCTATCAGGCAGAACGAACTGCGATCCCACACACTTTCGGACACGAAAAATTAACGAACGAACTCGTGTGAGAAATCACCTTCGCAAAACTATTAAAATATTCCAGAGACAGGACGCCCAACAGCTTTAAGTTCAGGGCAATAAATTAAAACAATACACACCACAAGAATGGTGGGGGAGGTGGGGGTGGGGGGGGGGGAGAGGAAGAACTGCCTTTCGCACTTTTTAGCCATCTCCGTGCCATCTGCAACCACCTATCGCATTTCAAGCAGGACCTGGATTCCCACCACCTGGCCCCAACCACCCACAGATGGCCCTCCGTAACTCGAAACCATCTGTTGACGCTGGTGCCTGGTGAACTATGTCAGCAAGCTGCAGGCGCACATCTTAGCCTTCAACTAATATTATTTGATGAGGCGTTTTTGTCGCCTGTGAGGTCACTCGCTAGTGACACACGGACGGCCGGATCGATTACAAGGCAATGTGCGTCATGCGTACGACGGCGCCTCCGTCGACTGGTGGCTGCTGCTTCGTTGTCGTCGTCGGGTTGTGGACGTCCCCGACGAAGGGCGTCGTCATTTCAATTAGAACGTAACGTCCCTGAACTTACTGATTCGTATTTGTTTACTTATGTAAACTTTTATGACCTATTCATCCCAAGCATATTATTCATGCCAGAGCGAATAATTAATGGTCTTGATTAGCAGATGAAGGTAGGAGGTTAAAATTAATTAGACAGCCGTCATTACTAAAATTAAATCAACGCTTACCTCACATATACTAGATCATTCAGAACAAAACCATTCATTCACTGGAAATATCAACAGAGATGGATATTCAAATAATTCTATTAAAATGACAAGAGTATCCTTTCTGGTCCTAATTATTTTAAATTATTGGAAAATTATATACATACATACATACATACATACATACATATATATATATATATATATATATATATATATATATATATATATATATGTATATGTATGTGTATATATATATATATATATATATATATATATATATATATATATATATATATATATATATAATATTTCCCTCTTTCCCATCAATATATGGGCTTTAGCTGCACTCCCCCTCCTCATCTTTAAGCTGAAATTCCTTAAACATCTTAGATGTCATAAACATCTTCGCCAAAC
>NC_089784.1:19128003-19133003 GCF_040412425.1 Macrobrachium rosenbergii | reverse complement strand
AAACTCTCGCGATAAGCGTACAAATAAAAGCACTGTCCCAAAATGGAAAAGGAAAGCCTTCGACGAGATTCCAGAACCCGATAGTGCCACAACAAAGCTCGGCCGGCTACACCACCTAAAAAACCAGAGGTAATACTTGCGAACATCCGAGAGACCTACAAAAGGATTAATCCGAGCGTGATAAAGTACGGTTTGTAAGACGTCCTGACAATAACAATATCCTTCAGAAGACCTTGTTAGTACCGATAAGCCACGACAAGCAGAAGCCGAGTTTCAGAAATCTAATAGAGATTGTAACTCGATCTCCTGAAATGGCCTCTGACGGGGATCGTTCGCTAAGCGTTCGCTAAGCTCCCTTGCTGTGCCTGGCTGCTATTTCTTCCTCTCTATGAATGGAGAAACGGGTGACATTCTGTGAGATTATATGAGATGAAGTTAATTTGCTCCCTGGACGATGCTATTGTAGGACATTACATGGGATTACTGATAAACTGCCACTCTCAATGATGGTAAGTTGGGATGACAGACAAAGAAGTCTTCTGCTTTTAAAAATTGATGGTGGATAAGATATTTCTAGGAGCATTCAATAAGAATTCAAGTGGACATTATTAACCATGTGTCTTACAGTTCTTCAGGAGGGAAATATGATTTTTTTTCTGCTTATTAGTTCCTAATCAATAAACAGGGAAAACAGTGAGATCTGAAAGCAATGCTCTATTTAACCACTCGGATTATGCGTACAATTATACACCTCTTGGATTATGCATATAATTATACACCTCTTGGATATTGCGTATAATTATACACCTCTTGTATTATGCGTATAATTATACACTTCTTGGATTATGCATATAATTATACACCTATAATCACATTCCTAGAAAGGTGACGGTCTTAGAAATCCCTCTTGAAGAAGTGACCTTCTAATAGCCAAGCTCTGAAATAAATCACCAGTATTATCAAGCAATATATGCTGAACTTTAAGATAATGACCTCTGAACTCTTAAGTATAAAATGTAATACCTGAGGCTGATATATACGTATTTGGGTTTGGCTGACTACTTCATTTCATAGCCGGAGAGTTAGTTGTTATAACTGGAAAAATAAAATGCCCAATTACGTTAACCTGTACTCTAGGACCTACATTTCATTACGTACGTTAGGCTTAAGTCGAATTAATTATCTGCTGTTGGATATCTACTTCATAAAGGCCCAGTCTCTGCTGCCTGTGGAAGGGTTCAGTTTTTAGTGTTCTGTGAAAGGAAATTATTGAGATGGCTATTAGTCTGTCCGTCCGCACTTTTTCTCTTCGCCCTCAGATCTTACAAGCTACTGAGACTAGAGGGCTGCAAATAGGTATGTTGATCATCCACCCTCCAGTCGTCAAACTTACCAAATTTCAACCCTCTAGCCTCAGCAATTCTTATGATCGTGCGTCTGGCACCGCATAGGGGACAACACAGGCCACACCCGGGCGTGGCTGAAAGTTTAATGGACTGCGGCTGAGATTTTAATGGGCCGTGGCTGGGAGTTTCATACAGCATTATACGCTGTACAGAAAACTTGATTGCGCCGAAGAAACTTGGGCGCATTTTTTACTTGTTCTTTTTGACAATGAGCCTAATGATCAGTTAATACCACTGCTAAGCAATACTTACATTCAAATTCCTACTAGATGAATTAAATTTTAGATATACATTAAAAACATAAAATGCATGACTAACATTAAAAATGAAGACTGAACCATAATTTAGTCATTAAAACAATGCATTTTCTCACAGGAGAATTAATCGAATGATCTTAGATACAGTTTAAAACCACACAATGCATTACGAACCTCGAAAAGAAACACTAAACCATAATTCAGTCATAAAAACAGTGCACTCGCTCACAAGAGAATGAATAGAATGCCTCTCCAACTTCAGCCTCCAAATCAAAACCTAACCCGAATTTCAAGAGAGGAATTTCGGAGCTCTTGACGGTTCCGTTGACGCCAAGTGACGCTTGAAGAAGGCTGTCTGAAGAAAGCCATTGAAAGGCTTCCTCATACTCTTGTCGTTCCACCACTTTATATTGCTACCTTGAGAGGTAAGCGATCGTTAGACATCTGAATTACTAGTCGTTTAAGGGTGACAAAAAAGAAAAACAAATTTACGAGTCACTGATGTAGCGAGCAGCTCATGTTAGCAAAGCCTTCCGTGAATGATACAGAGTGGTACGAGCACAATACTTGTATCATTTTGAAATGATCATGAAGAAATGCAAGAAAATGGAAACAGGACATGACAAGCATCCATTTTATGAGATACTGAAACTTCACTGAAGGCTAAAACTGAACTCAAATAAGAAAGGATTACTTGTTTAATAAACGTGCAATTGTGTTTCATTGCCATCTCGGAAATATTCAGAGCAGCAAGCGACGCAGTTTCAGACACCAACCTCATAATCTAAATTCTTCAAACTAAAAAACACGTGTTTATTTTTATAAATACTTAGAAAAAAAGGTCCAACCATTTCAACAACACAATTAAAAGATTTCATCACCTCGCTGAAAATACCACGAAAATATCAAAACACAACGGGAAAAAAATAATGAAAGAACGCAAAAAAAAAAAAAGTTCAGTTTTGCGCCGAGTTGCATACCCTTCCTTCACCGCCAGCGAGTGTAAACAAGAGATATTTCAGTGTGCATATTTCTGGAGATGCCGATCCTGTTTACATTCTTTGGTTAAGCCCGTACAACGTTTTCGGTATGAACAAAATGCATATGGCCATGGTGTGTGTGAGAGAGAGAGAGAGAGAGAGAGAGAGAGAGAGAGAGAGAGAGAGAGAGAGAGACTATCAACTGCCTCTAAACATTTTACAGCAGCAACCTCTGACTTAGAGAGAGAGAGAGAGAGAGAGAGAGAGAGAGAGAGAGAGAGAGAGAGAGAGAGAGAGAGAATATTAACTACCTCTAAACATTTTATAACAACAACTTGGGACTTGGAGAGAGAGAGAGAGAGAGAGAGAGAGAGAGAGAGAGAGAGAGAGAGAGAGAGAGAGAGAGAGAGAGAGAGAGAGACCTCTAAACATTTTATAACAGCAACTTGGAACTTAGAGAACTTAGAGAAAAACACAGAGAGAGAGAGAGAGAGAGAGAGAGAGAGAGAGAGAGAGAGAGAGAGAGAGATACACTAGTAGCTACCTTTAAACATTCTATATTATAACAGCAACTTGGGACTTGCAAATGAGCAAGGGCGGTGAAACTTTATGAAACATAGATGAACACCTTTGACGTAATGAGAAGTAGCCGACACCCACCATTAAAGGTGACATACGCGCACTCAGCACTAATCAATCCGAGACGCGTCAAATGTACAGCTTTCACTGCCAAATTTCCACTGTATCTTGACGGCGTTTTCTCCATAAATCCTTCTCCGTGACTTGTCTAACCATGCTTTCAATCCGTCCATTTATAATGATTTACTGAGCTAAAAATCATCTTCTATCAAGGGGAGGTACTGAGACTGTCTTAAGGGCATACCAGGAAGACCCTAATCATCGCCCATATGGGTATATCTGAGGTTGCGACAGTGACCCATTTCCTGCAGACCTGCAACTCGATTTGAAGAGAATTAAATCAAAAGCTTCCCGTTGCTGGAAAGGAAAAGCTTGAATGGAGTGTAATACAATTTAATACTTGGATTTTAGTCTGTTATATCAGCCGGTAAATTCTGTATCCTTCGCTGTAACGGACGAGCCTTGGTAATACTCGAATAATGCTCAAAATTTCATTAAGAGACTTCCATTACCATGCCAGAGTAAACAACACATTCAGACAGTTCTTAGCTCAAATGATTATATGTGATTTAATTTAACAATTGGTCTGATAATTATCATATGGTTCAACTCTACCAAAGAACTAGAGTTGATACCTGTCACGCTTTTTCAACAAAGTCAATGAGGAAATTACCAACTGAACCTAAGATGAGTTACGGTGATTATCACTCACTTCAAGTAAAGTAGAAAATAGTGAAAGCTTATGAACAATTTCCTCCAAATAAGAATTTCAACGAAAACTAAGTATCAGTGCCGTCTTAGTAAACTTCGACATTACGCAAAGCTAGAAAATAGATTTCTTCTCAAAAAAGAAAAAGTTTAACACAAGACACACCAAGGGCGTGCTTCCACTCGACTGAAAAACGACTCCTCACTGATATACAATTTAATAGCCTTCTCTTAAAGAAAAATCACTGGGAATGATGTGATTCGTCATTCAAACGTCGGAGGACGAAGGATAAATTGCAAAGCCATGGGAACGCAACGAGTATGAGTTATCCTTGTGATAGAGCACCAAGAAAATATTAGGAGCAATGAATGGAGATTCGGAAATAACGAAAATAAATCGGAAGAGTGAATGTACTGTGTGGAAGCGTCGTCGAGCCCCGTTTCTTCACTCCAGTCAAAATGTATTAATACACTGACCGCACATTTACGAAACAGTCCTGCATTAAATTCAAGGACAACATAAATAAATCCCTAAACGAAAATAACCAGTTCTACAAAATTAAAATTAATCAACATTTAGCCTAAAAAAAAAAAATCAGGTTCCCATTATCCATTCTAAAAATATGACTATTGTCTCTGCGGCAGTCAGAAAAGGTAAAATTCTTTTACCTGTTTTATTCTTTTTCAGTGGAAACAAAATCATCAAAGATGTACATTTCCTTAGAGAGAGAGAGAGAGAGAGAGAGAGAGAGAGAGAGAGAGAGAGAGAGAGAGAGAGAGAGAGAAGGCGGAGGAAAGCAAGTCTCTAGTTCTTCTACAATAAAAATACATTAGCAGTGGCAAGATAAGTACAAGAATATTAGAATATTACTGTAATGTGTTAATAGCTAAGAAAAGGAGTCATAAGCACTGAGGGAAGGACGAGAGCTGTTTTAATCAGCTTATCAGAAGCTAAGCGAAGAGCTTAAGAAGGGGCACCCAGTGGCAGATGGCCGACGCCCCAACAATTA
>NC_089784.1:19063003-19125503 GCF_040412425.1 Macrobrachium rosenbergii | reverse complement strand
GAGAAAATTTTTTAGAGAACTTGAACGCAAAGGACAGTAGCTCTAAAAGAGCGCCACCTTCCAAACCACCATGAATAGGCAACGAGCTCCGCGTTAGAGGCCTTGTGAATAATAAATAAAAACTTTAGTTGTGGAAAAGATTCCACATTGTCAGTTTGCCAAGATCTTCACCATGGATTGTGGCCAAATAGTTCACTATATATACATATATATATATATATATATATATATATATATATATATATATATATATATATATATATATATATATATATATAAAACACCTGGGAGAAACGCTCACAGGAAAATGTGAAAGAAAGGAAAGATCGTAGGCCCTGAGCTGTTGTCTTTATTTCAAGACCTGATCACAGTTACTGTGATCAGGTCTTGAAATAAAGACGAAAGCTCAGGGTCTACGACCTTTCCTTTCACCTTTTCCTGTGAGCGTTTCTTATATTTATATGCCACGGGACCACTTTGGTACTGGATGAATAAAACACCTGTGTTTAAAGACAAAAGTGTTGTAAAGCATTTAAGATTTACTAGTGGTTATCTGCAGGTTTGCCTTTAAATGGTAAGGATTTTTACAAAAGAAGTTCAAATTTCGCTTCTAATTAAGTGATCTGAAATGTGGAAACTACTAACTATGAGTTGGTTCTTTTTGAAATGATCACTTTATAAAAAAGAAAACTTTGTATATCACGAACATAACTTCTGAGTATGGACAGAAATGCAGCTTTATCTTTTTCCAGTCTAATTCATTATCGCTTAGCATGAAGCTTTAGAGTTGTGCGCTTCCCAACATAACTTCGACAAATCTAAAGATGAATAATCAACAAATACATATGGACAATAACGGGCATACGAAAGTACCTACACAAATATTCATTTTTACATGAAAACAAAACATGATCATTACCGCCAGGTAAGTCTTACCTTGAAACCATTCGTAATGATAAGGTAGTGAAGTCTTACCTTACGTAATGATTACAGCACAAAAAATGACCCCCTCCACAAGAAAACGTTTTTTATTTGATTTGCATACTAAGCCCTTTAAACATGTTGAATCTTGGCTACGTTACTTAAGCAGATCAGTGGACGATTCTCGCAATAATCACAGAAACGCCCTTAGCCTAATGCTAAATTAATTCAATATGAAGGGAAGTCAGGGGTAAGACAAATGACCTGGCAACGTGTAGGTGATAATTTCCCATAAGATTATAATGATAAACTATCATACACATTACTTTTCTTAAGATAAACTATAGTAAAAATAAATTGCTTACTATTTAATGAGCCTGTCTGTAAATATTTGGAAGAAAGTCGTGCTTCCTCTGAAAACAAAATTCAGAAATTTTTACCCTAATCTTCTTTGTATACCTTAAAAATAGAAAACCTTCATGTGTTCAGCTAAGAAGCAAATGATTTTGGTTAAACGTAAAATAAGATATATTTCCAGCGTCGCATTACTATCAATAACTGAAATTTAATTCTGGCTACAATCCGTAAGCTTTTGCAAGTCCTGGTGCAAAAGTATTCATAATGTTCGTGATCTAAACTGTCTGCTTTATTATGTATCCCAACAAGCAAAGATAAAAACAAGTCACTCTGAAGGCAAGAACTTGCTATAAACAATGCCAAATTACAAACAATGGTGAAGAGTGACAAAGCAACGATTGTCACCGGAGACGGGTCAGATAAATGTCTCTATGGCTTATCAGAACCAGTCCAACTTGGCTGCTTGCCAGAAGATATTTTTACCCTCAAGTAATCTTATTATCAAAGGATCGAAAAGTTCATGTGTCTGTGCGTCTTGATGTGCTGATAATGTGCTGAAAAACACATCACCTGGTTTGCCCAATCAGCTTTGATCGCCCAATAGGCTGAGATCCCTATCTGCAGAGCCATTTACATATTGGTACGTGACACTGGAAATTCTGCGATCAAACTGGAACTGCATTTATGAGGCAGCAGCAATGTTACGATTTAATCAAAGCTCAACAATATCTGTTAGGATATCTAAACGTGTATGGAAGAAATACGGAGCTATACAA
This sequence comes from Macrobrachium rosenbergii, assembly GCF_040412425.1. Taxonomy (NCBI): domain Eukaryota; kingdom Metazoa; phylum Arthropoda; class Malacostraca; order Decapoda; family Palaemonidae; genus Macrobrachium; species Macrobrachium rosenbergii. The sequence continues at coordinate 19,123,449 of NC_089784.1, read as the reverse complement.
CATAAATAAATGGCACCAAGAAATGTGGGCATGCAACTGGTCCGACCGTAGCTAAGTTGCAGCCAATTCTCAACGACGGATGAATGTAACTCCTTTACCACAGAAAAGCGTCGCTTGTCGTTCAAAATGCATGTATGGCTTGTTTTGCTTTGGAGAGTCGATGAATTAAGCAGTTCTGTAGACCAGTTTTCCAGTAAGTTCGGGACTGATCATTATTCTTGGGTTAAACATAATACGCAAAGATACACACACCCACACACTTCTGTGTTCATAATTTATAAATAATTCCAATAATTATCAAATTCACTTTCCGCCACTGAAGTCGGAAAAACAATCAATTAAACTTTAATCAATCACAGTGACAGACAAACTATCTTTTGGGTCAACATTCTCTCTCTCTCTCTCTCTCACACGCACACACACACACAAGTGCACACTCACAACATATACCATTCGTTTATTCCTAAATCGTCGGATGAGAATGACAACCGTTTTGCTGATATTTTTAAAACTCTTTTTAATAACTGTCTTATAATGAAGAAAACACAAATCTAGCACAGCATAATCATCCAAACTTGTTGCAAGGAAGCTTTATACTGAAATCGACAAAATAGATGAGGGCCAACTGATGATTTGAATGAGGTCTTGTAGGATGGCCTCCAAAAAAAAAAAAAACAGGCAGATGATTCAGTAAAAGAAAGGAGAGGATGGAAAGTAAGATGGAAGAAAGAGAATATGAACGGAGGTAGCCTAAAGGAATGAAAGTCGTTGCAGCTGCGGGCCGAAAGGACGCTGCAAAGACCCTTAAGTAATGCCTACAGTGGATCACGCGAGGTGCACTGACGGCACTAACCCACTACGGGAAAGGGGAGACTGTGGATTTGAATGAAGATCTGAAACCAATGTGACAACAGTTTAAAGAAATACACCAACAGTCAACACTACCAGTTTTCTACAGTTTACTAGGTATTAGCAAAAGCCTAATTTGCTCATTCAGATTTTATCTAACACTATTACAATCATTAGTAGTGTCATCGATACGCAGAAATCTTACCTGATAAAACGCATTTGAGCAAAACCATTAAAACCATAGAGGTTCGTCATTGCATTAGAAAAAAGAACATAATATATATATATATATATATATATATATATATATATATATATATATATATATATATATATATATATATATATATATATATATATATATATATATATATATATATATATATATATATATATATGCAAGTTTCACATACACAATTGTTGAATTCTCATTATGGTTTTTTTGATTTCAATCAAGAAATCTGCATACAAGGAAAGTTTGTAATATATATATATATATATATATATATATATATATGTAATTTCGTTGAATTCTATGGCTTTTGATTTCGACAGGAAATCTGCATAAAAGTTTGCCCCAAAAGCATGCATATATATATACGAAATCTGCATAGTTTATATATATATATATATATATATATATATATATATATATATATATATGTATATATATATATATATATATATATATATATATATATATATGCAATCCACAAATTATTTCAGTCCTCCCTGCAAACCCATAAGGGCCATTTCAGAGGGAAAAATCGTTTGGGCTAGTCGACGCCAAAGTTTTTTTTTTCTCGCTAACCCAACGCAAACAGGATTATCTTGACTTCGAGAGTGATTAATTTAGCCTCGACTGAATAAATAATTAATTTTCTCACCAGCGATTCTCGAAAAAATTCTGATATAAGGATAATCAGTCATGTTTTAAGAGAGCCAAACTAGAGAATGAGAAAGTTCTGATAAGGCAAGTCACGATAAATAATAATAATAATAATAATAATAATAATAATAATAATAATAATAATAATAATAAAGGTTTTCAGATTATGCATTTTCTGAATGGTCTCTAATTAAGATAAAACAAAAACTCGTGTTACCATTCCAAGGGCTTTTGACATTTTCAACTAGCCTTCGCAATACTTAATTTATTATTGATGCAATACCTACAACTGATGCAAAAATATGTACACAAAAATTTTATTTTCAACTTAATTCGAGTCACAACACAAGTGACAGGCGACCAAGACCTGTATATGAAGGTGTATAAACCAAGCATGGAGGGCCATTAAATTTCGAATCCATAATCAGTGGTGGAAAATAAATTCTAAGTAAATACCGACACACGGTTACAAATGAAGGAAGGCAGCGCTGAAAGTATCCTCAATGAGGAATATTAGCAAAGCCGGACTATGCGTTATCTTTTTATTTTTTCCTGGTAATCAGCATCTTTGCCACACAAATTTATACTTACTAATAAAACTGAGGGGGATTGTAACGGGAAGGGGAAGGGAAAACAGGCTTCTTAGGGTTCGTTAGACGATTTGCTGCATTGTGATCGCTACCTTTTTAAGGCAAGAGCCGGTTTCATTGTGAGACTGTTTTGCAACATTTTACTTTCATCACTATTCCCAAAGAAGAAAGTTCCATATCATTCTCATATTCAATAAATGAATATAACCCGGAAACTATCACTATCACCAAAGAAGAAAGTTCAATATCATCTACATATCCAATAAATGAATATTATCTGGAAACAAAAAAAAAAAACAAAAATCCTTGATTAAATCGATATAAAACAATTAGCGTGTTCCTGATATGTAAGTCTTTAACGTTTCACGAGTCTTCAAAATAACGACTAAACCATCTGTATTTCCTCAGCCAAAAGATGTGACTAGGAACTAAAAGGTCAAGAAAGAGAGAGAAAACGAAGATAATGTTGCTGAAAATAGCAAATATTTTACATAAGGCAAGTCACCGCGTCTATAGGAGTGTAAACAACAAGTTTAGAGATGATGGGTTATGCCTTTCTATCCACAGGTAACAGCTGTGGTGCCGATCATCAGAGTGGAAGACAATATATATGATCCTTTGCCCAGGGTATTTAAAAATTATGACAAGAAAAAACTGTTGCATAACGAAAGGTCACCTTATTCTTTACAACACGAGGGATGAGTTTTTATTGGAGTGCAAAATGGAGTTGGCATTATGCAAGCATGGGACGTTGAAATTGAGAAAATGATAGAGGTCTTCCCTGGCACAATAATTATATCACAAACCACTTTCCTTGGGAGTGAATGTCCCTTTGATCACTGTGATTGTCATGAATAAAAAATGACTTAATGCATATCTTGTGTTTTCATTTTAACAGACCATCAGATGCAACTCTCAGCAATTTTCCATCAAACTAAGCAAGGTTACTTGTTGGGGTAATACCAACAGAATATTCTCTCTCTCTCTCTCTCTCTCTCTCTCTCTCTCTCTCTCTCTCTCTCTCTCTATATATATATATATATATATATATATATATATATATATATATATATATATATATATATATATATATATATATATATATATATATATATATATATATATATAAACTTCTTACATCAGGATCGAACCCAGGTCTTTCAATTAAAAGGTTAGGGCACTGCCAACTGAACCACACAGGTTCCAACTTTTTTTATGACTTGTGTGGTTCGGTTGGCAGCGCCTTTGCCTTTCAATTGAAAGATCTGGGTTCGACCCCGATGTGAGTCAGAAACTTTTTCTGTTCCACATGTGATTGATTGTATATATATATATATTTATATATATATATATATATATATATATATATATATATATATATATATATATATATATATATATATATATATATATATATATGTGTGTGTGTGTGTGTGTGTGTGTGTGTGTGTGTGTGTATAATATATATGTATATTATTTAGATAGATAGATAGGCAAAGGCTTTAAAGATTACCTACAATTGACTCTATGGAATCTTTAAGGTCATTCCTAAATCCTAACAGCGATACTGGGCCCATGGAAATGCCTCCGTAGGAAATGCCTAACTCATTTTTACCATGCAAATTTAATTACTGCTGTCTAAAAATAATTTTCGGGATTAAACGTTTTACTTAATTCTATAATTAATCACCATGCCCAGTCTAAATAACACTTTTCTTTCTGTCACATAATCAGCTTCACCTGAGGGAGGGTCTCTCCGTAAACAATTATTTATCAAACTCAGTGGAAAGACAACAAACCTTAACCACAGAGTTTTTTTATTTCATTTATATTTCATGTATGTCTGCTGGCATTCACTAAGTGAAAACTAATGGTGTTTTTATGAGTTTCTCAGAAAATTCACTGTTCCATATTAAACTGATTAGAATTTTTACGAATTCTTTTCCGCAGCTGGATTGCTAAATTATTGTTATTATCTATACTGTTTGAAAAGAACGGCTACTACTCGTACCTGCTGTCTGTAAAAAAAAATGTTACTAGGACAAATTACCTGGGTAATTTTGTTAATTGTTACCCCTGTATTCGTAAAATGAAACGTAAATGTTACACAGTACTCATGTAATTATATTAACTCGTTTTCGTGATGGCTTGAGTTCTCTTGCTGGCCTGTCTAGCTCACAATTTGTTTGCAAAGCACCCGTAAGCATTCACAGACAAAAACGAATCTGTACCCAACACCGGCATATGTGCAGTAGACCCGCGTGCCTCAAATGTGGTATGTGAGAGATCGACGATATCTCATATAACCTAGAGTGTGCATTAGCATTGACGGCCATCCCCATATCATCTTTGTTGACTCCATCATGCCTCTCCAAACACACTCTCTCTCTCATCTATTAATAGTCGGCCCTCGATGAAATTCGTTTTAGCAGCTCCCTCTTTGAGAGTTGTTACCAACGGTGACCTGAGGCTTCCTTTTCTGATCTGAAGTGTGACATGCGCTTTGAGACCAATGAATAATCCGCTTACTTTAAGTTTTTTTTAACGGTTACTTGTTTTCGTATCTTGGCATGCTTTTGTAATAAAATTGAGGACATTAACTTGTGTGTAAAGCAGATGTAAAATAATACAAACCTGAGATTTGATATATTTCATGGTAATGTCATTTCCGGTGGTGGTATGCACAATACTACACGGATTATGATCTGCCTGTCAATTTCCAAAAAGGCAAGACTTATTCGGTACCTTCTAAAGCAATGTAAAGTTATATGTTGTATAGATATTTAACATTATGAATGGTCAAAATAGAACAAAAACCAGTCATATACTCATGCCACCAAGTATGTTTCATCCATGTACTCTTAAGGTATTTACAAAACTGTTTCATAACAAATCCATGGAACATAAACCCTCTATCTGGTCTAAACCCTCACTGTTGTTCCCACAAGAGGTCTTCTGTCATCCGTCTCACTTAATCAAAATCTTCTCATACAACTACTTATGTTTACTTAACATACTCCCTACAAGTCTCACAATCTCTTCTGTAATCTTTCTGTACACAAAGTGGTATATCATTCTTGTCATTCATTCCTTAGCCTTCCCTCTTACGAACATACCTCACAAATTTTATTTGACATGAGCCCCCAGACATCTTTCCAGTAAACTGAGAGATGTGCTGAAACTGTACATTGTAGTCATTAAATATGATTATCTTGTAGTCATTAAATTTGATTATCTTGTAGTCATTAAATCTGATTAACTTTTGGAGATCCAATGTCAACTATGCTCTCAAGCTTAGACTTGATAGATGAAGAGACAGCAGTTCGAATTGGGTAGAAAACTAAGAGTCGATAAGAGGGGGTATAGGGCCAGCAACCTCTTATTTAAAGATTTCCTGAGAACCGGAAGGTGATACCATTTTGGCGCAAACTCCTCCGAAGGGGAAAAAAGCGTTTAATGAAAAAAAGATAGACATACACAGGGTGTGTTAAGGAAGATCTACTATGATCTAAAACACCAATAATACAGAAATTTTTCCTCTGATGGTACATGAGGTTAATTCAAGTTGGACTGCTTATCTTTGTTTCAAGAGCATAGTACGATCTGTGCTTGCGTGCACGAAAGACAGGCAGATAGAGATAAGAGATGTTTTACAGTCATGTTATTTTGAATTTTTTTTTATTTTACTTAAATATTCTGATATACGATAGCCACGAACAATACCAGAAGCCACTGTAAAATGCGAGTGTGTGTATAATGAGAGAGAGAGAGAGAGAGAGAGAGAGAGAGAGAGAGAGAGAGAGAGAGAGAGAGAGAGAGAGAGTATTGACACTGTCATCTGTATCCTTCCATGAGGTGAATGCATTTCGGAGAGAGATTCGTGTATGTTCAAGGGATTTAATCGCTTGATTCTCTGTTTGTCGTGAGCCTGACTTGGGATCCAGTCGTATATAATTACGTCCATTTAGCTATTTCGGGGAAAGCGTAGGAGGTGCTACTGAGCCGTCAAATTTACTTGATGGATTTTTCCCTGTTCAATTCACGAGGGAACACTTCATAAAATCATGACATATGCCTTATTAATTGCAACTCTTGTGAAAATCTTCTCCCTTGCTTTAGCGGAAAGTTCACCTGAAAAAGTCTGATATATTTCGATAACATGCTTACAGAAAGGTCACACCTGGCGTGCCAAGAAGTCAATCAAGAGATTAGGGAGAAGATTTTTCTTTATTTTTCACCGTTGTTTTCACAGAGCTGAGTTCGCCAAGACAACAGGGTTCCATTAAGATTTCAGACAGTTAGAAAGAGCTTCTTAGATAAGGGTGGTTTTTTGATACAGATAAGAACGTGTAATATGTCATTTACTACTTACCCTTTACAATCTTTTACTATTATGATAATAAACTCGCCTCGCTGCTTACATAACCAGAGTGCTTTATCAAACGGGCTTTGGATCATGAGAGAGGACAACGACCACAAAATCTTTATGAATAAATACCTCCTTAGATGCATGCAACATCTCAGACATGACATAATAGGTCTGGGAGCTTGACTGTTCAGTGTGAACATGGAAACAAGATACACACAATGATAACAAACATAGATACTCATTTTTAATGCCTATCAACGATATCAGTCTTTTGCTACTAAACCTCCTGTCACTCAAATCTAATGCGCCATGGTCATTCACACGCCCTCAGTGATAAAACTAATCTTAGAATTAATAAATCCTTGGGGACATTTATACTGCAAGCACATAATCCCACCTAAAGATTGTAGATACTGACTGCCCAACATCTGACAATATTCGGGAAACACTTATCATATTTTGAAGGAAAACAAGTACTTTAGCAGAGATGTATATCATATTATATTATTATGTCATTTTGTGATCAGTCTCGTTTACTTATAGCCACTACATTCAAATTCTCTCTCTCTCTCTCTCTCTCTCTCTCTCTCTCTCTCTCTCTCTGTGAAGTAGAGAGCAAGTTTCACTGATACGTGCTTTTAAATTCAAATGAAAAATACCATTTTCTATCATAAGATAAGTAAAGAACACAAACATTTTATGATGTCTGACGAGCACGGAATTATCAATGCTTGCTTATCATGAAGCTGAACAGGAATAAAACTTCAATGTCTGGACAGACATGATATCAAAGGGTGCATCAGATAAAATGAGTATTCCAAATGACTGAGAACCTATAAGGAAGAAGTTTACTACATAATAAAGAACATTCTAAAATGCGCTTTAACATAAACAAACATCAAAACAAGTTTGTTTTGAACGGCAAAGGATAACAATTTTTTTTCCTCAAATGATGTTACTTCCGAGCCTAACTTGTGAACTTGGTTCAGACTTTCCGGAACAAAGCACTGCTGGAAAGATACACACACACACACACACACACACACACACACACACACACACACACACACATATATATATATATATATATATATATATATATATATATATATATATATATATATATATATATATATATATCATATCATCAACACACAATCACGTGTGGAACAGAAATAAATTTCTGACTCACGTCAGGATCAGAACCAGGTCTCTCAGGTGGAAAGCAAGGGCCCAGTGGGTAACGCCCTTGCTTTCCACCTGAGAGACCTGGGTCTGATCCTGACGTGAGTCAGAAATTTATATATATATATATATATATATATATATATATATATATATATATATATATATATATATATATATATATATATATATATATATATATATATATCATAACTATATATATATAGAAGATTGTTCTCTCTATTTATTTGCATTATATCCTGTTTTTCAAGCGTTAACGTCATCGGAAGAGAAGAAGAAAACACGATTTTATTAGGATTTATAAAAATCTCACGCAGCTGTTGTGCAGTTAATCTATGAGTAATAAAAAAACTGTTGAAAAGAATTCCTACATAAATAAGGGATTTTCCTGTATTCCTTCATTTCTTGACTTTCCTGTTGAGATTAACGTCTGAAAAGAGGAAAATAAATACTAAAGCAGTTCATTCAGAACATTAGGTAATTTTCTCCAACAACTGTTTAAGACAAAGATTTATATTCATATCTATCTATCTATCTATATATATATATATATATATATATATATATATATATATATATATATATATATATATATACACACATGTGTATATTATATATGTGTACACATGCATACAGCATGTATATATATATATATATATATATATATATATATATATATATATATATATATATATATATATAGATGTTCTGACGTTCTGACTTGCCAACCTAGCAGTGATATGTTTACCACTGCAAGCCTTGAAATCCGAAAAGAGGTGAGAAACTCAGATTCAATCCCACACTAGTTAGAAGACGCATGTCGTGGTGACCTAAACAAACTTTGTAATTGGGATTACCACTTTAAGGTGCAAAGTTACGTGAAAAATACGACGGAATTAGATGAAAAAATGATGAGCACATTGCATACGAAATGTCAAAACCATCAGCTGCTTCATATACCTGCCAAGAGGTCACATGGGCAGCCTGACACACACACACACACGCACACACACACACACACGCACACACACACTATGTGAAACCGTATGATTCTTCGTGTTTCTTGGATATTAAGGGCATCCTAATCTAGCATCTCAGGAACTATTAGACCCAGGATGTATTTCTTTCATCATTGCACATTTCTTCCAAGACTTTCGAATTTTCAACCATTTTCACCGACAAGTCCAAATTACTTGTGATCCATCTTCAAACCTCATACCATTTGTATTTTCACCTTTTCACTAACTAGACAAATAAACCTAATCGCATTCATATACTTTGTTTTCTTTGCTTTCACAACAGCTCTATGTGTATGTACGATGCATGTATGGAAATTGGGAGAATAACATTTTCGGCAGCCACTCTCCTGGGCCGGAAAAGTCGTATAGATTTATATATGTATATGTATATATATATATATATATATATATATATATATATATATATATATAAATATATATTCATTTATCTGTATATGTATATATATATATATATATATATATATATATATAAATATATATTATATTTATATATATATGTATATATATATATATATATATATATATATATATATATATATATATATATATATATATATATATATTATATATATACATATATAATTTATATGTGTATATGTATGTGTGTGCGTGTATGTGTAATGTTAAACTGTTCTTTATATATAGCAGTCGAAAGTATTCTGACACCCAAAATGACGGAAGGTGACTGCCGTGAAGTATTGTCACAGTCATTTGTTTCGTACTGCGGTTTATTTATTCCGCATAAAAAACAAACTGAGCAGATTACCAAATGTAATATGGATCTAAGAATACAGTACTTCTGTCCTAAAAACACAGCTACTCTTAAAAAAAAAAAAAGAATCATTGGTCTTCGTGAACAAAGACTCAAGCAAATAGTTCGAACATTTAGATGTGGGAAGGAATGTGGTTTTCACAGGGAAGAGAGATAGATGCCTGATGCACGCCATATGGAGGAAGGGGCCCATACATGGGCAGCTCTGTGGGTTAATATCCCAAGTGCTGTTTGGAGAGGGGAAAGAAGTCAGAAAGCTTCCAAAAGAGAAGGAACGAATCATGTTGGAAGAGGGGCTCAGTTCACTAAAAGGACAGGCGTTTGCTTCCGTTCTGCAAAGCAAAAGAGGATCAACCCCTAAAAGTATATGTTTACAAATTAACGAGAAGCTCTATCACACGCATACACATATATAAATATGTATGTATATGTATAAACGTGTGTATCTATATATACATATATATACACAGTGTATACATATATATATATATATATATATATATATATATATATATATATATATATATATATATATATATATATATATATATATATATATATATATATATATATATATATATATATATATATATAATGCAGAAGGAATTGAAGTGGTTGTGATGTCCAGCAGCAGAAAATGAACCTCGTCACCACATTCACAAAGAGGTCACGTTGCCGACTGACCACGTGACCTATTTGTGATTATGGTGACGTGGGTTCGTTTCCCGCTGCCGGACATCACAACCACTTCAATTTCTTGCACCTGGATCTTAAGGCTTTGTAGTGACAAGCCTATCCAAAAAAGGAATAATCAAGAAGTTAAGAGGGCACTGTGGCTATTACAATTACATATGTATCTGGCAAAAGTGACCAGTAGATTCTACATATATATTTATATATATATATATATATATATATATATATATATATATATATATATATATATATATATATATATTATATATATACTGTATAATATATATTTATATATATATATATATATATGTTATGTTGAGAATTATTTACATCTATCGAGACAAAGAAGAAAGGGCAGTTTCTATTTAAATTCGGAGTTTAATTAAATCTTTCATAATTTCAATGATTTTCAATCTCGAGACTGTCAGAGAAGATGCTTCATTTTCCTATCTTTTATTTTATTTTCATCCATTCTAATCTACTTGGCTACTCGTGTAATTCATTCAAAGGCTTATAAGTTCTGTCCCTGAGCACTGCGCATGTAAGTTCTACATTTGTGAAGAAGACTTACCACAACACTTTCTCGGTACATCAATTTTCCCTCCTTTAAGTTCTACAGTTTTTCAGATTCTGTGAAGCTTTCTGTGGTTTTCACCACTTGCATCACATTTTTAACTGACTTAACAGTAAAAAGAGTTATTAAATTCTACTATTTGATTATGCATATAATGAAATTAAGACTTCTTTGAACTCCATTCACTCTCATACCTTTGTTTATTGATCAGTGCCAGGATACCCGTCTTACGCAACCCTTCCCTATATTTGTAAATTCCGTTTACTAACAAACAAGAGAGCGTCGCTGACGTTTGATATTTGGTCATGCGTTTAATGTAAGGGTAAATTTAATCATGAGCTCACCTTTAAATCCGAGCCTCATTAAATCCTAAAAGAGTTACCCACAACTTCTGATATTTAACTTATTTCTAACAGTACTGTAGATATAAGTATGTATGAGTGGGTGTATATACAATGCAATCATAATATTCAACCCAGGGATCAGTACACGTTTCAATACATTTTCCCCACAGAAACTCCATTTTGATCGTGTTCAATTATTTCTTATAGTGTAAAGATAGGAAGAGGGAAGATTTATCAACCATTATAACAACAGTGCCTAGAAGTAACTACAGCCATTCACAGCGAAAACTTTATCCGTTGACGGGGAGTCCTAAAGGCAAAAACAGAAAGACGAGCAATGAAAACGAACTTTCACACAAGTATCTTGACACCAGAGCGGAAGAAAATCATGAAAAAACGTCAATGCCTCGTTATTCTTGGCAGTTTCTTTTCTCTATACATAAAAATATTCATCATTAAGATCATTCGCATGACGTGTTAATTCACCTAACCCTATTTAAAAACGACATTTAATGCGTGGCAGCATATTTCGCCATCGTGCGCAGAGGACGTTGGAGCAGTTTCTCACCCTTATTAAATCAAAAGTAAGACAATACGCATGTAGAGGATCTCACTAGATCAAACGAACGTATTTAAAAAGGAACAATTACTCCCTCTTTATCCAGTGAGGACTCGACATGCGGTGAATATTACATTCCCATCAAATCCTATATTCAGTGTCTCAGTGGAATTGAATACTCGGAAAGATTGGAAGGAGCATAAAACGCGGCAGCAAATAGAAAGACAGCAGCATTATCACCACACAGGCTTATCCTTCGGCTACTTTTTTTCGCACTGCAGTTCTAGACGAGGCTATATCTCGTTCTCAACGATGGCAGGCGGATGAACAAATCCCCCGTTGTTTTTAATACTCCAAGGGGGGATAAGACAAAACAGTGTTCTAGGTACGAATTTAATGGATGCTAACCACTGCTCAAATAAATAAATATGAAATTACAACAGGAATAAAAACAAGTTTTTCAGGTATGCTCGAAATACTGTTCCTTCTCCGGACAATATCAGCTACAGCTCATGACTGAAATACCTTTCATTTATATGCTTTTTTTCTGCTGATATTGTTGTTACATCTTCTCCTTTATCTCCAATAATCTATCTCTGATACCCATTTACTTGGCATGTTACACTATTATACACTGGTTCAAAAAGAGTATGGATATAAAAACAAATAAATTTCAGGCGAAGCATCAATGCTGAGACGCCAAAATCTCCAGTTTTCTTTCCTTCAACTTCAGGTTTTTGTCTTGATTCCCCTAGCTTTATCATTCCCAAACATCCACAACAAGCCCTCTGCCCATACATCCCCCTTCATTCTTCCCTCCACACACACACACACACTCTCTACAGCTCAATACTAAAGTTGAGGGTCACTAGATCAGCTCGACGATGGGATTCAAATGCAGAGTCACTTGCAAATGTTGTCTCTGTTTCTTGGTTGTATTTGCAAATCCCAATCGATATGTGACTTTTAGAGAGAGGAGAGAGAGAGAGAGAGAGAGGAGAGGGGGAGAGGGGGTGGGGAGGGGGGATGCACGAGGTACTGGTACATACCGAATACCAAGTACCTGGTGCTGAATTGGTACCCAGGACGAGGGTACAAAAAGATCCGGGAAAAAGTTCTCAGATTTCAAACTACGGCCGAAGTCAACACTTCAAAAAACATGGGTTCTTCAGCAGCCACAACATACAGCGACTCAAATAGAAGGGTAAATGTTGTCATTTCTGATTAAGTCGACTTCGGTGAGCTTTTGAGTACGTTAGACAACCAGAGTAGGGAAAGAAACAAAAAAGAGATTCGGTTTTGGTTTAACAGAATATAATTGTCTAGATTACTCGACGAAAACAAGCTAAAAATAAAAAAGGGATGAAGAAAATTGACACTCAAAATATTAGGCTAATAAAGAGTCTGTTGGCGTTTGAATGACCATAGAATATGTGCGTTATCCAACTGGGAATAATAATAATAATAATAATAATAATAATAATAATAATAATAATAATAATAATAATAATAATAATAATAATAATAATAATAATAATAACACCCTACTACAGCAAGTTTACAACAAATAAAAACAGGGATCTTCCTTAAAAATTAGGCTTTCATAATACGACACCTTGCCACCACCAACGTAAGAAAGAAGGGTGATTTTTCCTTAAAAAATTAGGTTACTATAATCCACCATAGGAATTACATCACATAATGATGCATATAAGCGGTTTTATCACAACAGCTTCTGAGGACAAGGTTTTGGGGCATAGGGCGTTCCAGCAAATTAGACAGTGGCTTGTTCCTCGACCCTTGATTAAGTCAGTTTCTTGTTGTCCACCTCAGTTCAAAACCGGTATATTGTATATGCTTGTAAAGAGAGAGAGAGAGAGAGAGAGAGAGAGAGAGAGAGAGAGAGAGAGAGAGAGGAGGTAGGGGTGACCCTTAAAAATGATACGATCAAGGACGAAACGTTGGTAAGAATGGATGAAGATGCATTACCACTAGAATTTCGTTCCTTCTCGATAAAAGGCCCGAATGATTGACAACACTTGAAGATTACACAAATCATGTTCAAAATGACGGTTACAAAATGCAAGAATGAATTCAATTTAGCGTAAGAACCCATAAAACTTTACAGCTCGAAGAGATTATGGCTCGAGATTAAAGGAGTAAAAAATTCAGAGCCAGGACGGCTCGAGAACAAAATTGCTTTTGACCGGCGGGATTCCTGTAAGACTTGAGATAAAAATGACACGTTTATAGGAATCAAAATGCCTCCTCAATCAGTCTAGACTTCAAATGCCAAATTTTTATATAGCCAGACTTACAAGATGAAATGCTAGCACTGTTATCAAAATCAATATCATTAGCAGCAATACAGCACAAGCAAGAGAACACTTGGAAAATTCATTTTTAAGCCATTCACATGATTCAGAGATGTAAAACGCAAAAAAAAAGGGCGGAGCAAATGTAGTACACAGTTATCAGTAGCTATTCATATGAACAACTCGTTTAGGGGTGGTAAAATCTGTTAACACTTCTTTGCAATTAAGTCAACAGAAGTAAACAAACTTCGTCAGTCCCAAGCAGTGTCTGAAACATTAAATGGGTACCAAGTGCCACCCACTGGGAGCGTCCACAGCAGCCTGACGATGCTCTAGTCCATGATGCCCTACTGCTTGGAAGAGACTTATATTACCAGTTTCAACTTTATAGCATTTCTTAAGCCTTTTATGTTCATCTTTACAGTGCATGCTTTTTGCCCCGTCTCCTACACTTTTGTTTTTTGTCATTCCTTCTTTCAACATATCTACACGCGATCTTTATGAGCCTGGTGCATGTCTTTCTTCTACACACTATGATTTTCACACCGAGGACACCAGAACATTTCCTTTAAAATCATCCCTCTGCATCTCTTTGATACTGTGTCATTTCACCCTTAATCAACCACTACGGCTTCCTAAAATGACCAGCATTTTATCTGATTCTATATTCATTACATGCCGGCAAACACATCACTTGTCACTACCAGTTTTCATAAGCGACCCGGAACGGGGTTCATTTCTAAGGCCCCCTCGCCGGTCTCTGGTATCTTGTCTCCATATCTTCGATGTTAACAGGCAATAAGGTACTCACCTTACCCTCAGGTCATAAAGTTATCGCGCCATCTAAGGACTCTTTCCGATATTAAGACTCTTATATCCGATTTTATCTGACAGACTCGCCATCTGAAAGAACCTCCCAAAGCAAGGCAACTGCGGAAGGTCCCGAAAGTACGAAAATTTGGACACTCAGAGGGGCGAACGGTGTCTTATCAGTCCATAAAAGAAGAGAGCTTAGTATCTGTGACAGGAACAGAGCAAAAAGAAGAAAAAAAGAAAGTTCGTGTATCTGTTTGCTCAAAAAACTGCAAAGCAGTAAGAGTCTTTATCTTTACCTCAGCAACAAGTCTCTCTCTCTCTCTCTCTCTCTCTCTCTCTCTCTCTCTCTCTCTCTCTGTGAACTCCGAGAAAATAATACAGCAAGAAAATAATACAGCGAACTTTCAGCAGTCGAGTATAAAGATCATAACAAGCGTCATAAAAGTCTCGGATTCGTGTTCCCCGGAGACCGATAAAAAGGCCCACCGAGTTGCCCAAGGAACGACGGCAACCCCTCAGGTTCCTCAAGCAGCTCTTACTGAAATAGACGAACATGATCAAGAACAAAAACAAGAACAAGCATAACAACTAAGCTGCCATCGTTAAAGGAGCGGCAAGTTCTTTCACTTTAAAGAAAACTCTTGTGGCTGACGAGTCATTTGAAGAGCCTTTAGAAAGAGAAGGTATTTACACTTGCTAGACCTGGGCTACAAATCACTATGAGAAAAAGTAAGCTAATTAATTACAATAAGCTAAACTGCCTCCTGCAGTACTCAAATATTTTCTTTAGCTTAGTTCAACTCTTTGATGCTTCTTAGTTAATACCCGATTGAAGAAAGCAACCACCAAACGACTACGATTGAAAGCCGAGGAGATGAAGCGATCAATCACGGAGCCCTTTCATTTAACACATGATCAGAATTGAAGACGAGTTTCAAAATATCGTTGTGCAGTGTAAGGAGAAGTTTATTTAATCGTTTTAATATTTCAGACCTCATCAGCATTTAATTGTTCTAGTTATTGCAAAAAGATGGCCTGTGAAATATCGTCTAGCACTCTAGCTCTTTATCAACTTTCAAAAAATAAACTGAAACAAATGAACAAATAACGAAACCTGGCATATATATATATATATATATATATATATATATATATATATATATATATATATATATATATATATATATATATATATTATCAATAATATAAAAACGCACATATAAACCTCAGAAATATATATATATATATATATATATATATATATATATATATATATATATATATATATATATATATATATATATATATATATATATATATATATATGTACACTCGGCAAGGAAAGTGAGTATACAGTTTTTTAAATCTTCGGACATATATTGCTCAATAATGCGACATCTGGCAACTTTAGAAAGGGGAGGAGCTTCAATCTTCATGTTTTTGTTTTTTGCTTGACCACCTATAACTTTCAGTCATATTCTACGGTTCTGAAATCATTGATACTTACATGCAGTAGTAAGCTTTACAGTATTCGTTAAAGTTGTAATTTGCAGCGACAGTTCAGAGCAAAATAAACATTTTTCGACATAACCTACCAAATAACCTTACACAAATGAATTTATGACACCACAATGAACGGAATGCTTGCATAATCGGAAACGCGATCTTCCATAATGAAATCAAGAATCAAATTTGAGCTATGTCCAGCGAAAAACGTGGGGAACAACAAAGGAACGAATGCAATGTTAAGATGAGAGAGAGAGAGAGAGAGAGAGAGAGAGAGAGAGAGAGAGAGAGAGAGAGAGAGAGAGAGTTGCTGTTGTGTAAGCCTATGCCTATATGTAGAGCTACTCATTTCATTATTTTTTTTTCTTTTAGAGATTGAGCGATACTATATTTGTATAGTATGTTTTAGCAATGGAGAGAGAGAGAGAGAGAGAGAGAGAGAGAGAGAGAGAGAGAGAGAGAGAGAGAGAGAGAGAGAGAGAGTTGCTGTTGTCTAAGCCTAGGCCTATATGTAGAGCTACTCATTTCATTATTTTTTTACTTTTAGAGATTGAGCGATACTATATTTGTATAGTATGTTTTAGCATTAGCAATGGAGAGAGAGAGAGAGAGAGAGAGAGAGAGAGAGAGAGAGAGAGAGAGAGAGAGAGAGAGAGAAACTATGGCAACGTCAAGAAACGTCCAGTTACTTGTGTTTTCCCGCCGAAGTTGTCGGGATGCCCCTCACATCATAGAGAACGCTCTTGCGGATTTAAATAGATTTGGTCAACCTACCCTAGCTGTCACAACATTTACTGCCATTAATTCCAGCTGACCTTTAACACCGTGAAATACAAATATGAATGTGTAAAAATTAAAGAAATTATCATTACCCCGTATGATGATGCAATAATAAGCCTGTTCATAACGGAAAACGAGTAAATATTGCCGTTCTGATAAACAGTACTGCACCGAGATATCCACACACTATCTTTTAGATTTCTATGAACGAAGTCATCTGAGAAACTCTGATTACTTCGGACATCCATGGTGTTTTTAAGTATCTGAACGTTTTTGTTTTGCAGATTTAACATATATGATATAATTTGCATTGTATTTTCATATGCTAGAGAAAATTTACCAAGATTATGTGTTTTCTGTAAGAAAAAATTAAAATTCGATGAACGAAACCTAATGAAAACTGTGTCCTCACTTTTCTTGCTGAGTGAACATACATATAAAATATATATATAATTCTATATATATATATATATATATATATATATATATATATATATATATATATATATATATTATATTTAATACATATATATATATATATATATATATATATATTTAATTAATATATACATATATATATATATATATATATATATATATATATATATATATATATATATATATATATATATATATATACAGTATATATGAAATCAAATTCCTTCAAGATTCTTCTGGTCTCATAAGAGAAATCTAAAGTTAATGTTATCATTTCTGAAATTGCGATCAAGGCAGCTGATCTCCGCCCGTGGCTCATCGTGGTTTGAACTAAACCAACTGCGTAGTTGCAAACTTTGAACTGGAAACAATTTATTGAAAGAATGCACTCCACAACGCCTTAGGGCATCAAGAATTCGAATTTGCATTTTTAAAATACAACCGTGTTCTTGTGTGGCCGGCGAGTGTGTGTGTGTGTGTGTGTGTGTGTGTGTGTGTGTGTGTGTGTGTGTGTGTGTGTGTGTGCGTGCGCGCGTAAATGCAACGTTGCAAAATATATTGTCAATATGCAAAACTTTTCAATTTAAAAAGAAAATCAAAGAGAAGAGCAGTTTTTAACGTGAAAATGTAAACAAAGCTGACCAACCTACCAAAAACATTTTAATTGCATTTCACTAATGACTACATTCTTTTAGCTTCTCTATCTCCAAATATATTTTCTACAGTTTGGAAGGAGAAAAAAAAATAACACGATTAAAGAAATACTGAGCCAGCAAATACATCTCACTATGGAATTAAAATGTCGAGTTTCTCTCTTCAATCGAAAATAAAAAAAAATATAAGTATTTTTTCTTTATTTTTATTCTCCCAATCAGTTCTTTGAAGAACTATCAACTGAAAAATTAGCGATCCTCTGCTCGCAAATGCACTGCCTTGTAAACGTAAAACGATTCCTTTTCAATTAAACTTATCAGTAAAAAATCTAGAATAATATTTTAAGAAACTTTATTAGGTTTTAAAAGTATCCGCTTCGTTTTGAACGATACATTTTTTCTTACGTATTCCAGCGAAATTAAATAAATCATAGTTTTATCAAACTTTCATATTTATTAACCTTTATCTATAAAATTACTCTAATCACTCACAAATTGGAATTAACAAGTGAAATACTTAGTTTTCTCTATTTTATAATATTTTCTTTTGCAGTGGATGATTGTACCAACCAACAGCTTCCACTTATATTCATTTCACCTTCAGACGAAAACAAATCGTTTGTTTTCATTTCTGGGGATCAGTAAAACGCATCAGCCATAACTTTTCAAGATTTGAAAAAAAATTGAACAATTAATAAGTGATACGTTCGTTCCAAATCCAGCAAGAACTGATCGCATGAAAGTGAACGTCCCTCATATTCCAAAAGCATAACGCCGAATTTTAAAAATTAAACAGTCACAGAACACTCGAAGAAATGAAGACCTGGGCGTTTTCTGACACACTTAAGGAAACATTAAGAAGAAAGCTCACTCTCCAAAGCATCTTTATTTTCGAATGATTCCTACTATGAACTGACATTTTTCAAAACATCCCTCTATAAATAAAATACCCTGGCGTCCATTTCAAATTCAGAACCCTGTGGACTCGAGCTATCTTCTCTAATGTACTGTACAAAGAATAAAATTTCAACGTTTTGGTGGTTACGATAAAATTCACAAAAAAGTCTCCCTTCATTCTCCCAGTATCCGCCTTTGAAATTTAAAAAAAAATAATTTTTGCTTAATTGAATGAAAAGCAAGTCATTCTTTTGTGAATTCCATTAAATAAAAGTTTAAAACTGACAATAAAATACCAATCCGAACTGGCAGCATTAATAACAAGAATTAAAGCTACCCTAGTTATAGGTTTCAAGTTACGCGAATAACTCAAATCTAGGATTCGCTGCACTATTACATAGACACAGTAAAGAATGTACTACAGGATTCGCTTCACTATTACACACACACACAATAAGGAATACACAAAAGTTTGAAACTTTCATTGAAAATCAAATAACTATGCTTCATTGTCATTAATTTTCAAAAAGGGATAAACAATATCCTTACTTTAGAATGTACAGCACTAAAATAAGTAAAAAATGCACCGAAGTTTCGCAATCGAGTTTTCTGTACAGCGTATAATCCTGTATGACACTCTCAGCCACGGCCCATGAAACTTTCACCCATGGCCCGGTGGTGGCCTATGTTGTTGGCACCTATTAGCGGTGCCAGACACACGACCATGGCTAACTTTAACCTTAAATAAAATACAAACTGCTGAGACTAGAGGGCTGCAATTTGCTATGTTTGATGATTGGAGGGTGGATGATCAACATACCAATTTGCAGCCCTCTAGCCTCAGTGGTTTTTAAGATCTGAGAGTGGACAGAAAAAGTGCGGATGGACAGACAAATAGCCATCTCAACAGTTTTTTGTTTTGTTCTACAGAAAACTAAAACCTGCATTATTTCTGAATCACATAACCAAACTGCAGTGGAAAAAGACATACAAAATGGTTCAGTCTTCAAAGACATCTTTACGAAGATTGCAATTTTCTCTCTCACTGATTTCTATTGCACTGCAATAAGAAACAAACTTCGCCAGTCTCTACATATATCGAGAAGTTAGTTGTGCAATGATATAAAATCCATCTCTTAATGAAATAATATATATACAGTACATATATATATATATATATATATATATATATATATATATATATATATATATATATATATATATATATATATATATACAGTATATTAGAAATAATCAACACACAATCACGTGTGGAACAGAAATAAATTTCTGATTCACAGGATGGAACCCAGGTCTTTCAAGTGAAAGACGAGGCCGCTGCCAACCAAGCCACACAAGTCACAAAAGAAGTTGGAACCTGGATACCACTGTACCTAAGGCTTTCCTGGGCAGGCCAACTGCTTGCATATTCACTCAGAAAGGATAATTCGGATGAAATGCTGTCAGTTGGGTCACTGGTGAGTCGGAAAGTTGGGGAAAACACGCTGGTGTGCAAGCAATTGGCCTGCCCAGGCAAAGCCTTCGGTACAGTGGTACCCAGGTTCCAACTTCTTTTATGACTTGTGTGGCTTGGTTGGCAGCTATTTCGCCTTTCAATTGAGAGACCTGGGTTTGATCCTGATGTGAGCCAGAAATGTATATATATATAGAAATATATATATATATATATATATATATATATATATATATATATATATATATATATATATATATATATATATATATATATATATATATATATATATATACACACACACAATACGAGTATATATATTCAAGAAATGCTAAATTGTATAATTTAAGACCAAGCAACAGAATGGAATCCTATTACCAAATGCGAAAAAGGACTAAACCCAGAAAACTTCCCTGATCGCCAAAACAACCGCTGAAATACATGAAAGTCGAATCAGTTAGGTCTTGGATGAACAAAACATCAACACCGCGTCAAATGCTATCCATCTTCACCCTACCTACACACCTACCTGCCTACCTCTCTCTCTCTCTCTCTCTCTCCCCATTTTACCCATAAAATGCGAGCTCAACCGCAGCTCCCATAATCCCCATAATATTCACGTTACTCACCCATGTTACTGCGGCTAGGGGTGCTTTGAAATCATAAACTTTCACAAAATGGGTTGGCGTCTCTGAGGAACGAACGCGAACCGTTTGAGTCTCATCACATGCATAAACATAAAAGACCTTACCAGCGTGGCCTCTCTACGGCTCTTTATAGAGCTGAAGTGAGGAAAGACACCCCGGTTTTATGGGGTTTCGAATTTGGGGAGCATTCCTTAAACGTTTTGAGAAAGGTGAAGTGAGTTTTGAGGGTTCTCACGTATCCGCCATTGTTGCAGTAGAGGTTTAAGGGGTGTCTGCAATCGGCGAATCTATTCTATATGCAGTGCTGGCGATACGTATCAGTACTTGCTTGGGTTACTGACTGACAGACCTCAGTTCATTTCATACCAATTAGATTTGCTTTCGTTTTACAGAATACAGTGCCATGGAACACCGTAAAAGAAAGGAAATAAAAGGAAAATACCACCCGTCAGAATAGATTATAAACGAGCTTGACAGACAGAGAGAGAGAGAGAGAGAGAGAGAGAGAGAGAGAGAGAGAGAGAGAGAGAGAGAGCTTTCCTTGAATAATATAAAACTTGCAAATGAAATTAAACTGATCTTTAGAGAGGGTGCAGCTTTACGAAAGATATTTACAAAACCTTTTTTCTCTTATTACCCTACAAGCGCATTACTTCCCATGAAAATATACTCGAAACACTACAAAAACATGAGGGTATACAACAAGACAATTTATCAACGAAGCTAAAATGACGTTGAGTGTGTGCAAAGTTCTTCCTCTCTTTCCCCTCATCTCATCCGCAATATAAATATTTGTTTATCCCCTTATTTATTTTTACAACTGTCTTGCATGAGTACGTCTGTCTTTCTTTTATTTTGTCCTTATTTATTTATACTGTTATATCAATCTCATACAGGTTCACGTATTAGTTTTGTCAGGTTTTGCTAGACTTATAACCTCAAACTTTGATAAGAATCTTGGCGGGCTGAGACTCGGCATTAAGAAATCGTGTACCAGGGGAGCATACAAGGTAGAGTACACGATAGTCGGTTTAATAGATTAGAGCCCTTTCAGTGAAGACCAGGCTAGAATTATCTTTTAAAACAAGATGAATCATTCAAAAACACCAGCCTTCATTACATTTTTTACATCAAATCACCACTGACTTGGGTAAAGGTAAAGATCTTAAAACGAAGATGAAGATAACAAAGTCTAAAGTGGAAAGGAAAATTCGTACAAGAGATGGATAACAGGCTTCAAAACTAAAGTAAAAAAAGAGAAAAAGAAAGAAAAAATTATAATTTGAAACTAAGAAAAAAAAATATGAAAGAAAAAGAAAGAAAAAATTATAATTTGAAACTAAGCAAAAAAAAAAAAAAATTGAAAGTCGTGCAAAAGGTAACTTTCGAGTTACAAACTTAAACCTGGGAATTAGAGCTGAAGAAGACAAAAATATCTTATCGAATAGGATTATTAAGCTAAAGTACGATTAAATATTCCTTCGCAGTTTACGGCTTTCTATACTTTAAAAAACAGCACTTGACAGATGTTTTTAGCAAGATTTAAAAATACCATAAAGGCAAGGTTCAACTCACTTTTAAAGATAAAATTGCTACAAAGTGTTAGATTTTCTGAGTACTGTAAGTACTGAAATGAAAATGGCGCTAAAATGAAGCTTGCAATTTGACCCGGGACCGAAGTGACCCTTAAGCTAAGCACACGAGTCTGAGAGAGTAGGTTGTTTCCAACCTGACAGATTCATGGCCAATCGTTCCACCGACTATGTAACCTGCTTAAGCTCTAATTTATCACGATCTGATCCTCAAGCAATATCAGAACTCCGAACGCAATTTGTCCCGTTATACCCACCAATTCTCCAGAGGTATTTAAACCCCTACCTTGCCAGTGAGTAAAACCGAGTAATACCATCTGCTGTCACCCATCACGATTCCTTATGGTCACAGATGACATGCCCCGTACAACGGGGAGGAGTCTTCTTCTGGCACCTCTCTCTCTCTCTCTCTCTCTCTCTCTCTCTCTCTCTCTCTCTCTCTCTCTCCTCGTGAGAGATGAGACGGCGCTCAATGCACTTCAAGAATGCGAGTCAATTATTGTTTTTATTTACGTCCCGAAGTGATGGTCGCTACCGAGGGAGAGACGGAGAGATGAGTACGTCGAAGAAGCTCATTAATGACTCCTTTCATTATTCAAGTAAGTTAAAGAGGTTAGAGTTACTAACGATGAGGGACGTGTGTCATTTTTGCGTCTAGGGAAAACTAAAAGAAAAAAAAAAGAAAGAGTTGGAGGCCATTTTGGGGTCGTTCGTTGCTATGCAGATGTAGAGTCGCAGCGTTCCCTTGAAAGATGGTCACCATAAATGACACTGCCGGGAAGGTCACTAGAACTTAAGAGATAAATTTTTCTTGGGAAAAAAAAATCACGCAACTCAACGAAAGAGGAGGTAAACTCGCTAATCGGTCAAACGTCGTAGACGTAATTAAAGCATCCTCAGGGCACATCAATTCAAGGCTAACTGCAACAAGAAGCAATATTTTAATCGCGCGGTGAACCGTCCAATGAGTATCGTTCAGGTGCCTAGACATCCACGTGGCATAATCAACGAGAAGGTTGTCTACCCCCCTACCCCACCCATCCCCCCAACTCACCCCCTCCAAAGTCACTTACCTAACCCTCCCTCCCCTACCCCATACAATCGCGTACCAAATCCAATCTCAACCCCTCCTCTTCCATCTTCTCCCCTCTCTTCCCCTTTGACGTGGCGAATGGGGATTTAATGACAAACATACATGGATATGAGAATAAGATGATACAGTAAAATGCGAAGTATCTTCTCCGAAAACGAAGAAGGCGGGCAGAAGAAGACAAACAGATTGACGGACGGAAAAGTCTCCACTTAGTGTTGCTCTGTTTCTTACGTAATCATATACAGGTATACGTAATAGAGGCACGTGTACATTCGACAGCTCTTGCTTGCACAGTCTCACTTTGTTAACACATTCAGTATTGTCCAAGGAGAGAGAGAGAGAGAGAGAGAGAGAGAGAGAGAGAGAGATTGGTTTTTAGCGAATAATGTTTAGTAAACACAAGATCAATAATGTGTGAGAGAGAGAGAGAGAGAGAGAGAGAGAGAGAGAGAGAGAGAGAGAGAGAGAGAGAGAGAGAGATTGGTTTTTAGCGAATAATGTTTTGTAAACAAAATATCATTAATGAGAGAGAGAGAGAGAGAGAGAGAGAGAGAGAGAGAGAGAAATGAGTCTTTCGAACACTCTTGTAAACAAGAGGTCAATGATAAGAGAGAGAGAGATTCTGCGAGTATTCATGACTACTGTCATTCCTTTGAGCGAAGTAAATACAAAAAAAAAAAAAAAAAAAACTGAAGCTACAAGTAAAGGCATTGTTTCTCTGCAGGTCACAAAGCAAACAAACAAATGACCAATAAAAAGTGGCAGCTTGCCAAGGTATCGAAAGCTGTTCCCCACCAGCTCCCCTGAATCCCGGAGTCACGCACACGAAGAACTTCGAAATAATTCAAGACCCAAAAGATTACGAGGTTGTCGTGTTATGGAAAATCGTAATTACATGGACAAAAGAAGGGAAAATTAATGCAAGAATGTTGCTCGGATGATGGTAGAGCTTTATAATAATCAATGAACATTGTAATTACTAGTGCCTGGTATGTGTATGCGTTTTTACTACTATTATCATCGTTATTAT
This sequence comes from Macrobrachium rosenbergii, assembly GCF_040412425.1. Taxonomy (NCBI): domain Eukaryota; kingdom Metazoa; phylum Arthropoda; class Malacostraca; order Decapoda; family Palaemonidae; genus Macrobrachium; species Macrobrachium rosenbergii. The sequence goes on along the minus strand of NC_089784.1, from coordinate 19,098,320 downwards.
TATTTCTGCTGTCATGATATGCGTTATTATCTTATTCTTACTACTATCATTCAACCTCAGACGTGTAAATCTTTGGGAGGGATTATCACTCCCGATAAACTCTCTCTCTCTCTCTCTCTCTCTCTCTCTCTCTCTCTCTCTCTCTCTCTCTTACTCTTTCCCTCTTTCTCCTCCCAACACCCCTACTCTATCTCTCAATTCCTCTCTCTTTCCTGTTAAGATAGTTGCTTCAATTACATTGCCAAGCATTTTTGACATTTTATATTTCACTCCTTCTCACTCCCCATTCCTATCAGTGCCTAACTTGGACTTAAAGGGCATCGGGAGTGTCACGATTCATCTCAGCAACCTCGAAAACTATGGATATCTGTCGTTTTCTGTTATTTTTACATGTCACCCCCTTCCCACCCCTTCTCACCCCCCTTACTATCGGGGCTGAACTTGGACTTAAAAGGGCATTGGGAGTGTCACTATTCATCTCAGCGACCTCGAAAACTATGGATTTGGCACTAACATCTGTCATTTTTGGTTATTTTTACATGTCACCCCCTTCTCACCCCCTTTTCCTATAAGGGCTGAACTTGGACTTAAAGGGCATCGGGAGTGTCATTATTCATCTCATCGACCTAGAAAACTATGGATTAGACACTAATATCTGTCATTTTCGGTTATTTTTTACTTGTCACCCCCTTCCCACCCCTTCTCACCCCACCATACCTATCGCAGCTGAATTTGGGCTTAAAGGACATCGGAAGTATCACTATACATCTTAGAGACCGCGCAAACTGTGTATTTGACACTAATATCTGTCGTTTTCTGTTATTTTTGCATGTCACCCCCTTCCCACCCCACCACCTTTGGTGCCAGTGATGTCTACTACCACAGCATTCTTTCCCAGATAGTAAGTCATAATTATACCAAGTTTGGTTGAAATTGCTCAATACTTTTCAGAGTTATGTTGGAACATACGCACACACACACATACACACATACAGACATCCATTTTTATATATATAGATTCCTTTTTTGTTATAAATATAAATGTGATTTATATATATATATATATATATATATATATATATATATATATTTAGTATATATATATAGGTTTAGTATGAACTGTGCTTACTTCAATGTTAAAGCCCCGTACTTGTGACGGGTTGTTCCACTATGTGACAACCCTTTTGGGCGTCCTGTATATGTATCTTTTACTGATGCTACTACGCCTCTCACTCAATGGAGGGGCGTCCAATAAACTAGCCTCTCACGAGGAACCATGCAATTCAATTCAAATAAAAAAAAAACAGAAATTATTATCAGTGATATAATGGGACAAATTAACCTCGTCAAACATTCAAGGAAACCTAACAAGAAATCCTGTAAGTGAATCACACTTGATGACTTTAGAAGGAAACTCGTGCAAATAAATTAAATGAAAAAAAAAAAAATTTCATGAAATAGCCAAAACAAAGTAATGAATGAGAATGCAATAAAATGTAGATAAAAAAAAAAAAAACCACAACTCGGGAGAGACTGTCTTCTAACTGATTATGCAGTAGATCTCCAGTTATGCTGCCCACAGGACGTCTGTAACCGGTCACCTGAAAGGTCTTAAGTCAGTGACCCGGTAGCGGCAGCAATCCAAATTTCTTGATGGGGTCACTGCCTTACAAAATACATACATACATACATACATACATATATATATATAAATATATATATATACATGTGTGTATGTGTGTATGTATGTGTGTTATGTATTATATGCACACACACATATACTTATATATAGATAATCACAAGGAAAGGATCTATACTGTACATATATATACATACACATATACTTATATATAGATAATCACAAGGAAAGGATCTATACTGTACATATATATACATATATATTTATAAAAATATGTGCGTATATATATATATATATATATATAAATAAATACACACATATATATATATATATATATATATATATATATATATATATATATATATATATATATATTTATATATATATATATATATATATATATATATATATATATGTAGTCATAATATATAGGATCTATCTGTATAAATGTTAGTAGATGGAATGCGAAATGTTAGAAATGTTAGAGATTATTGCTATTTCGGTAAGAATTGCCGACCGATTACGAATTACTTATGATATATGATAAACATGAATAAGAGTTTAACCATTATGGCTCCGATGGCCTCATCTAAAGGAGTTAGGAAATCAAAATCTGACGAACAAGATTTCCTTGAGAGAGAGAGAGAGAGAGAGAGAGAGAGAGAGAGAGAGAGAGAGAGAGAGACCATTACTGAATGAAAAATTCACTCATTTCCTCTCACCTTTCATCCTCACCTGAGCTCATCCGTAAAAGCAATAACAGTGGGTTATCGCTCTATCTCTCTCTCTCTCTCTCTCTCTCTCTCTCTCTCTCTCTCTCTCTCAGACACTCACTGACACACGCACACACACACATACAAGGTCCGTTTAAGGAAGAAGATGCATAAACTGCATTACAACAGGTCTGCATGCATCTGCACGGCTACTCTAGCCCAAATAAGGAGCGTAGTATATTTTTTGTCTTTTTATTTGAATACCTCTCTTGCCACGCTGTACTTTTATCTCGCGCGGTTCACAGACGGATTTTTTTTCTCTTAGATCAGTTCCTTGTTCCCGTGTCTTTGACGGGATGATCTCAATTTATTAATGCAATTTGGAGCTCGGATTTATTCTTTGCAAGGCCACTGAGAAACAAATGGCTCGCGTACGTTTTTATAAATCGGAGAAAAGGAACAAACAAAATTCACCGGAGCGTCTCGCAGGATAAAGCGCCTTGAGGCAGCTTTTGGCTCAGGTTCAACTTTGCTCCAAGAGATGCGATCCAAACGCCCGGCTGTTGGTTGCTGGAACATTGGATATGATATATTGTTGCAAAGCCTATGGGAGGTCTTCACTGCATAATTTGGTGGTGGCTTTCAACTATATGGTTGGTTTTTCATGGGAGAATGAAGTGATCTAATTAAGGAAGACAGATTCAAATGTATTCATTGAGGTTTGTACTTGTAATTAATATTATACGCACAGACACAGACACACGCACACACACACATACATATATATATATATATATATATATATATATATATATATATATATATATATATATATATATATATATATATATATATATATATATATATATATATATATATATATATATAACGTTTTTGTCAGCTCGATACTTAAAAATCATTCTTTATTCACCAATATATATAGCTCACAGAAAATGAACAAAGGCATCTGAGGACAATCAAGAAGAAACTAAAAATAAACATTAGTTCGAAAACCTTTGGTGCTTCAGTGACCAGTCATGAACTTTCATATAAGTCTTTTTTATGCTCGATTATCTTCTATTCACGTGTCCTTCCTTCCTTCCTGAAATCTTCCCACTATTATTAAAGGGATCTATTACCTTCTTTGACTTTTTTCAATTTCTTATTCCATTTCTTTTCATTCTACTCCCTATGGTGGGACTCCTGAACTGGAGGACGTTTTGAGTTTTACCCCATCCGTCTTCCTATCACGGGTATTCATTTTACACATCCATTCTCTGACATTAAATCTTAAAGACATAATAGCCCCTGGACAGGTTGAGTGATTGATTTATAGCTCACTAGCATCTCGACATCAAAGGTGTTTGGCAACGAAGTCAGAGAGAGAGAGAGAGAGAGAGAGAGAGAGAGAGAGAGAGAGAGAGAGAGAGAGAGAGAGATAGAATGCAAACCATAACAAAACATTTCCTTGACCACTGTCAGGCTAACTCAGTTTTCAAGGAAGGCAAAATGAGAGAAAATGAGCAAACTATGTCAGCAAACTTTATGAGCAGAACTAACAAGATCTAAAGCAAACTATCAGCCTAAGCCCTGAGCGACACTAACAAGATCAAAGGCTTACTATAAAACGTTCTCTCTTCACTGCAGGGATTAGTAAACACAAGCCAACTGGGACCTTCATAAATGGACTACTGCCTCGTGATGGAATAGCTGCACGAAAGATATGAAGGCGTTTGTGATGAAATTGTTAATTTATTTGACAACATTTGACAAACATCAGGTTCAATAATAAATCATATCCCGTAAATATGATTTATGATAGCTATTTATCTATTTATCTATTTATATCTATATATCTATATATACATGTGTATATATATGTATATATATGCGTGTGTGTGTGTATATATATACTGTATATATAATATATATATGTAAGAGTGTGTGTGTGTGTATAATTTTGCCATACACCTTTTCATCCTATGGAGGATGTAGCGCCAGAAGGGTAGTCCTTTCGGTGTCTCAGAAAGAATTTAGGGGTGAAGTTGCTAGCCCCACACCCTTTTATCTTGATTCCAGCAGACCCTGATACCTATTTACAGCTGGGTATGAGGCGCCATTTCCCTACACCTGTATTGGCTGATTGCACCTTATTTAAGGCAGGCTGTGGTGTCATCATCTCCTTCATCTGGAACGGCGTTCCTGTTGAATTTGATTTGTTGGACTGATTGCTGTAGGAGAAAAAGTTCAGCTGGATAATCATACGACTTATTTCTTGAAGTAACACAGAAACTAATTTCGTAAAGTGATTACACATATATATGTATGTATGTATGTATATATATATATATATATATATATATATATATATATATATATATATATATATATATATATATATATATATATATATATATATATATATATATATTACACATAGTTTTATGTTATATAATAATTAGTTTTACTGTTGTTTCAACTTTATTTAATCAAAAGAAACGGCGTTCCAGATAAATAGACGGCAAACTATCAGACAATAATTATGCACAGTTTTCTGGAAAGCTAGTAAAATAAATGATCTTTGTTTATGTTGTGATGGGCTCTCAGGAAAGCTAAGAGAAAAGACGTACAAGAAGCTGAGAAGATCGAGGGAATATCAGACACATCATCGAAGTGAGGCGACAACTATTCTTTCCAAGCGATGTCTGTTATCTGAATAGAGAACAGCCATGAATGCGAGGCTTTGCAACACCACAGACGGAGTGACCTTGACAGCAATGTAAAACAAATTTCATATAGCATGTTACTCGTGTTTTGGTAATCATGAGATGGTGATTTCGAAGAGATGATTTCACTTGCAGTAATGTGATAATAATAATAATATTGGTGTTATACGATTTTAAATGCAGTTTTTCCTTAATTTGATATATAACCTTTTGGTGAGCCTCAATTTATGCATGCATAAACAAATATCATGCATGTTCTTATTATTTAAACACAGCAACAGCTGTCTTTTACTGCCTGTGTTTTCACTTATGCAGAACTTAATAATACTGTATTGCCAGCCTACGCGCCATATTAACTGATGAAAACTTATTATGGAAAAATAACAATCCCCTGCTGTATGTACACCGCGATGAGTAGGTCGCCTGGTAATTATTAAACACTGAATATATACTGTATGTTCTGTCCGGAGATATAATTGGCCCTGATTGAAAATGTTTAATTTGGACCATAATCGTAATAAATGTGATAACAATTCACATTCAGAATTGATCCCTGATCCCCTTTATCTGCCGAGAGCAACCAGATTCGCTGAGCAGCAGCACCAATATGCGGTAAATGTTTAGCCTCGCTGTCAAACTTGTCAGTTCCAGAGGTCCTTTATTCCTCACACCGTCTGACTGTGGAACAACCTCCCAGAGGATGGCGCGCAGTTGGAACTTCAGAAGTTCAAGCGAAACTGCAAAGCATTCCTACCCTAATACTATTCTTCTTCCATTTTAATACATTGTTATCTATTTATCTATTGTATTATTCTTTTTCTTTTTTTAATAAGTGGGATCGCTTCTTTCTGTATTTAACATTACTTCCTCTTACTTCTTCCTAACGAACACCATATTCTTTGGAAGCTTTATTTCAAGTCAATGGCCCCTGTGGGCTTGTTCCATATAAATAGGTTTCATCTACTGAAAAAAAAAATTATTATTATTATTATTATTATTATTATTATTATGTTAAACATGAGAGAGAGAGAGAGAGAGAGAGAGAGAGAGAGAGAGAGAGAGAGAGAGAGAGAGAGAGAGAGAGAGAGAGGAGAAAGAGCGATAAAGAACACGGTATAATCACTAATATCCAACCTGAAATTAACCACTAATGCGCTCCATTACGTGGCTGTACAATCGTTCAAATGCAAGAATTTCACAGGAACAAACCTTCAGATTGCTGAAGGTTTATTCCTGTGCGTTAAACATGCGTTAAACAAGTCCCGTTTTGAGGATAATGCTGATTGTACGAGTTTTTCTGCGCACTGTAAATGGTAATAAAGAATCTCTGTAGTTATCCTTCGTTTTAAACCTCACTGCATTGACTTATACATTTCTCCCGTTCCCTCTGGCCTCTGCATACCTTGCTGCCCGACTTCTTTAAATTTATCTTCATCCAGGTTTTAGAACTACAGTATTTTAAAGAGAATCCTCAAAACGTGACTCAGTAGTCCTAAAAAATTTATTATTTTAAAGAAATTCCGCAAGCAATTGACTGACTGTAAGTTACCTGGTATCATAAGTTGGAGAAATCTAGTAAATCTTTAAAAAATGGATCATTGTTAAATTCAGCTTTATTCCTACAAACCTAATGAATTCAAAAGTATATTTCAAACTCGAGGTCCCTGTTGAAATAATTGTAAAATCTGATTTGTGATGAATAACAGCTACGGACTTGATCATGAAATACGAAAAGATGCATCTTTTCCCAGACTTTTCTGAATTTCCTTCCTTTTCTTACGGCTGGCCACCTGTGGTTTCAGAGTTACAAGAAAAAAAAAAAAAAAAAAAAAAAAAGAATCTTGGCACACAACTGATTTTATCAAATTCCAATTGTTTTCCTTAACTGCTTTCGACATGCAATATCGACATCCTTCATACAACAAAATCGCACACAAGAAAAAGAGGAGGAGGAGGAGGAGGAGGAGGAGGAGGAGGAGGAGGAGGAGGAGGAGGAGGAGGAGGAGGAGTGAAAAAATGAAAAAAAAAGATAAGAATCAACATAATGGAAATGGACAAGTAAAACAAGCAATTCTGCTCTGATATCATGTGGACAACCAAAGAATTACTTTTGATAATAGGAGTTCCGCTTCCTCAATTTTGTCATCTAGCTAAGATTTGCTGCTACCCTGACTAGGCTATGCCAGTTGTTATTCCTTAAGAATTCGTACAATCAATTACGCGTCACTGCAGAGCCCGAGGCGAATGGTAATTGAGTGCTTGAATAACAATTACCTTGATTACAATTGTTTTAAATTCCTGCTCCAAGCATGCGTATAAAAAACAAAAAATAGGCCAGCAACACAAAAAGAAAGGGCAGGCTAATGGCAGCTCTACGCCCACGGACGTAATGACGAAGCAGGAAAGCAGGTCTGACGAGAACTGATCACTGAAACGACCGTCAAAAGCACACAAGACTTGTAAGTAGATGAAAGAACCGAGGCAGAGGGAGACCAGTGCTGTGTCACTGCATTGCTGCTGCTGATCACGTTTTATTATCGGTAGCTTAACAATCAATTAGGAACGGAGAAGAGGCTATAAATATCTCATTTACATGCAATTAGCGTCTCGGGCCGGGACTCTCTCTGCAGATGAAGTATTGATAGGAGACAATTATACAGAACTGGAAAGATACCGAGAGATCCCAAGGGATATAATCTCAAAGAACTGAAGAGTACAGGACGTGTTTTCTAAAGATGGTATCCAAGGGATGACATCGGTAGATGTTATATGAACAAAGAAAAACAATGCTAATTTATATGCAGTGATTAAAAATTGACTGTAAAGCATATCTAAATCAAAATGCGGTTTGACTACATACTGCAACTAGAACTTATATAAGGTTATTAATAGAGTACATTTACAAAGCCTATGTTGCACATATACGGTGTCTATATACATACATACATACACACATACGCACACACACACACACATATATATATATATATATATATATATATATATATATATATATATATATATATATATATATATATATATATATATATATATATATATATACATACATAGGTCTCCTGATGTAACAGTAGCTTGCTTTGCTCATAAGCACGAAACCCCAGGTTCGAGTCGTATCAAAAAATATTTTGACCTATAGAGTGAATTACTGTATGTAAGTCATTGCCAGTTGCCCCGCATAACTGTAGTGGGCGCAGCCGGGCGTGAAGGGTACTGGCTAGTAACACTTGTTGCATAATATGATCTTTTTTAATTTTTCCAGATTCCAGATTGTGTAATCCATCCGTTTCGTAACGAGAATTTTTCGATAATTCATTTATTTTTTTATAGGTTTAAAACTCCGCATAAGTGAAGTTGAAATCATCGCTATGTTTGGTCAAGAGAATCCCGCCAGTTTGTCTGCACTGATTTCCTTGTTTATGTTCCGAGTGATTTTCAAATTTATATTTAAGAGAAAAAGTGAATTCAGTCTGGTCGTTTTTTTATTTCAAATCTCTGCAAAATCCACACAATGAAATTCTACTTTGTTGATCACTAGATTTTTGTCTTGTTTGGATTTGTATAAAAATTTAATAACAATATGACTGACTGAGGTACCCACTGATTATATTATATGTCTATACCATCAAAAGGTAAATAAATACGTATATACATCAATATATATATATATATATATATATATATATATATATATATATATATATATATATATATATTCGTCCTCCTTTTCCCCTTGGGAGGCACAAGGCGTCTGTTTTTTGGAGGTCAGAAACTTTCCAGCGTCTCAGTATATATTTTCAGGGGTATATATATATATATATATATATATATATATATATATATTGTAATTCTAATAGCTACAAGCTCTTAATCGAATTTTTTAACTGTAGTCAGTATCCACCGGCGTTCTCTAATTTCTTCCGTTTGGATAACTCGTAGTTCATATCGAATAATTCGAGAAGTTAAGAGGGCATTGTCTATTAGAATTACATATGTGTCTGGTAAAAGTGACCAGTAGATTCTATATATATATATATATATATATATATATATATATATATATATATATATATATATATATATATATATATATATATACTATATATATGTGTATATAGTATATATATATATATATATATATATATATATATATATATAATATATATATATATATGTATGTCTATATATACATACATTATATATATGAGTGTATATATATATATATGTGTATATAAAGTGATAGAATGTCAAGAATTACCAGAGCCGAATAATGCAAATGCCGATAAAACTAATTTAATTTTGCCTGTGGGAGTGACTAACTTGATGGTAAATGGAAAGCACCAGGAGGCTGTGAAAGTGTGACTGAGTGGTTAACCAGGTTTTGTAAGGTATGTCTGAATAATGGAAAGGTTCCGAAGGAACGAATTGGAGGAGGAATTGTTCCTTTGTATATAAAGGTAAAGGTGACAAAGGACACTAAAAGTTACAGGGATATAGTATTACTTAGCATAGTAAGGAAACTGTATGTTATGGTTTTGAATGAGAAAATAAGACAGAAGATTGGACTCATATGAAACCGTTAATTCAGCGGACCCTTTGTACACAAGGGTTCACCCACATTTCAAGTCAAAGTATGAATTTGTCAGCGACCGCTGTTCCTATTTTTTCCCTTTCCACATTTGTCTGGGAAATGACTCATATTAATCAACATGAGCACATTCACAGTCCACAGTAGAGAGTGCAGAGGCCATTAACCTGCAAGATTTTCATTCCTGGCGAGCTGAAGTTTAATAATAAATAGGATAGAGCAAGAAGACCGGAAATCATTTCGTCTTCTTATTAACACCAACGTCTCAGGAATCCCAATAACTTACTATGGAAACACTGACAAAAGAAACCACTAATGTGAAAAGCCCGTCTTTGGTGAAAAGTAGATAAATATACAGATGAGCATGAACAGAGATTGACAGATCAGCAAAAGATAAATGAGAATCTATATAAATCCGAGTTGAAAAAATAGCAAAGGGCATGGCGCATAAAAAAACATCAAGCCACTCTTCAGTCAGGATAACTGTTGTAAAATTTTGTAGCATAGTGGATAAAATCATCTAACTCTGGACGCACAGTGACAAGTAACAGTAGGCGTTTTCTATTCAAAACACTCCTAATGAAATGTGGCCATATCAGTCATTTCGAGCTATTCTATTAAATGAGTAAAGATCATGGGAGGCTGTACTCAAAATAGGAGAGAGTACTATGCTCATATTCATCAACAATGATTGAAAATGCAATCTGGGTCTTGACTGTCCCAACTGCTGAGAATGTCTGGATCTTTCAAATGGCTTTTCATTATGAAACAAAGTTTTCAGACATGGAGCAAAACGGTAGGTACCAAAGGCCTGTTCAGCCTTGATACTCCAGTGATATTAGCCAACTAAGAGAAGGATGGCGGATATATTAGACCTAACGACATCTAATTTTGTTTACCAAAGACAAGATTATTTCTTTAGCCATATTTTAAAATTATCATAATTTCTCGCACCCAACCTTTTCTTTCAAGGCAACTCTCACGAAAGTTCTTGTAGTTCAACTTGAGTTGATGTCTCTAAATGGCACCTAGTTTATTTAAAGTCTTGTAGTGAAGCGTCAAACCTAGGTTGACTATTAAGGCTTTTTTTTTAAAGGAATAAGCTAAAACTTTCATTAAAATTTCATTCAATTTCCTAAGATTTGGCAATGTATCAGTCTTCGACAGTTTAAAAAACAGGAAAGTCACATTCAGTTGTACCCAGGTTGGTAAAAAAAAAAACTTTCGCCAATCAGTTTTTCGGTTGAGCACGAATAAAATATCGATTTACTAAGATGTCCATTGCTATGGTAGCATTGAAAGAGATGCCACAACGAGTAGAGCACAAATTCGACATTATCAAAGTAGAGATGAACTTGACAGTAACAAGAAACTGTAGCGGCTTGTCGTATGTGATCTTCAAAATCAGGAATCAAAAGATCCACATTAGGCAATGCAAATGAGTCCTTCACAAATGCAATACCATCTGTGGAAAAACATTAATGATGACATTTAAATGTAATGATGCTGAGAATAAGAAAGGGTTCAAGTAAAGATAAGGACAATTTTCAGTACAATCTACCAAACAACTTGTGCTCTCTTCTCTAACTAGTCTGAAAAAGTATGAAATTAGAAAAAGTAAAGGGAATTGTACCCGACCGTATCCACAAGATAGAGAACTAAAACCCAAAACTATGGATCTCATTGGTTCCAACGCTATGGCTCAACCCCGTATTTGAAAGCATGGTTCACCATCTGGTTTTCAGCAACTAAACATGGCATAGAAAATGACACTGGTGTCTCAAACAAATTCCTGATGTTCCACTGTCAACTATGCAAGACACAAAAAAGGAGGGTATGTTGAAAGTTTGCACAATGTGTATATATACATAAAGACAACTACTATAGCATTGCCCATGCTGAGATTTGTTCTTAAGGCATGTTTGTCTAAACAAAACAAAATTGGATTCCTCAAAAAAGTTAGTCTTTTATTTAAGAATCACGAAGGTTTTCCATTACATATTTAGCAGTATGGTATCAAATGTCCTGAAGTACAAAGAAGCACCCTGTATGAATAGTATATTTACTTATATAATTGTATAAATGGCTCAAAACTAGTGCTTGCACATTAAAAAAGAACAAATATTTAAGTAAAAATTGAAAGATTTATCTTATATTATTGTTCAACATAATATTTTATCTTTTATTTTTGTAATCTAAAATAAATTCTAAGATAAGTGAAACCATGGTCTCTGTAGGTAAACCATCCATGGAAACTAACCAATATTTTAGCCTGGCTCCTACTGCAAGCACTGAATAACTCCAAAATTTTAGTGGCTCGTCTCTACGACGAAAAGATATTTGTCACAGTTACCTTTCAAAATTACTTCTTATAACGACAAAAAATACAGATACAAAACTCGGACGTAAAGATCAAATATAAGTGGCTTGGTGGCCGTTATTCTATATGTACGTATATTCATTCTTATGCAAAATTGTCCATATATGCATATATCTACAGTATTATTATTATTATTATTATTATTATTATTATTATTATTATTATTATTATTATTATTATTATTATTATTATTATTATTATTATTATTATTATTATTATTATTATTCTAATAAACCCTGTTAACTTGGAACAAGCACACAGGGGCCACTGACTGGAAATTCAAGCTTCCAAAGAATATGGTGGTCATTCGAAAGAAGTAATAGAAGGTAATGAGAAATCCAGAAAGAGATCAGTTATTAGAAAAACAGACAAATTAACAAATTAATTACTGAATAAAAATGTAAGTAAAATATTAAAAGACAAGTTGAATTGTATTAGGCTAAAAATGCATTGCATCTTCGCTTGAACTTCTGAAGTTCCAGTTGCGCGACATCCTCTGGAAGGCTGTTCCACAGTCCAACGGTGTGAGGAATAAAGGACCACTGGAACAGATACTTAAAAGCCTATGGTCACAGGCCTCCGGATTCACTGATTGAGGGACAGGTTAAGATTTGGGAAATCGTTCAATTTAAATTTTATCCTGGAAGGCCACAACCCTGAGAACTGTAATGTACAGCTGTAGATTCGTTATGAAAAGTTTCTCATGCGGACCAATTTGCAACTGATTAGGTGCAAACATTTCTGGAGACAACTGACATACATGCACACACTCAGTTTCTCATACACACACACACACACACACACACACACACATATATATATATGTGTGTGTGTGTGTGCGTGTGTGTGTGAACTCATACATACTTAAGCAGTACGATGCTTATTTAATTGGGCGTGTGCGTATGTATGTATTCGAAAGTGTGCCAGTTTTGCTGCACGCTCAGCAAAGATAAGTACAGCATGAATAAATCACAGACAATGAAGAACTGCATCAGGCACGCATGCATTTACATACATATGCCATACCTATGTGCTACAGTGCATATAAGTATGCATGTGAGTCGGTGGTTATTAGCATCCAAATCTCTAAGTCCCAGGAAGAACACCTTCCGAACCAGACAGCCATATGGAACACGAGGGTCATTTCTGATTCAGATAACAGTCATTAACAGAAATTTATAATGAAGCCTTGCTCATTCATAAGAATCAGCTGGTTCGGAATAACAATGTTTTTCTTAAATATTCATTTATAAAAGGTCGTAAAGTCGACAACATATGGAAGTTCGAATCACCTAGGCAGAGAGATCGACATCGGCCGACCTGTAATCAAGTCTAATATGCGCTCTGGCCAGTACACCAATGGGTGGTATGTCGCGGTGGACATGTTAATCGGAAGGCCGAATTTCGTAAAGATCTCTGAGAGAGAGAGAGAGAGAGAGAGAGAGAGAGAGAGAGAGAGAGAGAGAGAGAGATTCCTTATTAGGTGAAGGTAATGAATTACCCGACATCTAAGTGACTGCGCTTTTGTACGAGCAGAAGCTGGTAAGGTTCTGTCGAACGTGTTAACAACTTGTTCTCAGAGTTCTTTCATTTAAATGGAGCTGTAGACTACAATGTATACTTTTGCTCTCAGTCATAGATCCATTTTTGACAGCATGATTATCGAATTACCTTTTGTAGTTTGCATTTCAAAGGCTTTATACCTAAGAGGAACCCTCCACTTATATCATCTTACAATAATAAATACTGCAAACTTCGAGTACTGTCTTAACAAGGTGAAGACTAACTCGTATCTCCTTATAGCGAAGAAAATTACCGTCATCAACAATGATTCCAAGCGCCAGATAACGAGAATAAGTAATTGGGACATTACTGCTCTGGAGTCAGTACAAAGGTGAGCAAGAAATCGATAGATTATGCAGTCTTCAATTAATGTCAAAGACTCCAGGCATATTCTGGATTGCTTTTTTAGTGTCTAAGAAGCAGCGGTATTCTTTTCTTGTTTATTACCAGGCCAGATTGTTACCACCCTATGTAGTATAAATTCTATAAACTTAAACCTAGCCTGGTTACTGGATCAAAAGAAGCTCAGTCTTCATCGCAATTCAATAATTATTTCATCTATTTTATGTTTAAGTAACCAGAGAATTATAACCAGATAAACGGCTTGCTTTTTCACTTTTTTATGTAGCATACAAAAAAGTTAGTAGTCTGGTTAATAATGGTACCTTTATTATACTACAAGGTAAATACAAGCAGGAATTATATCGTTACATTATCGTGTGGCCTCTTATGGAAAAACGGAAGTAAAGCCAACCAGTCTTTAATCAATCAAGTTTAAATGAAAGGGTGGAGATTTACTATAACTACAAATTCATTCTGACTGCCTAAAAAAAGAAAATAAATGTAATACAAGTCGACAAGCCTTAAGCTAGACTGTGGCTGAAGAGCTATAATTTCAAAGGCGAACTTCATCAGTCAAAACTCCGACAAGATTAGAGTTTGGATGGGATAAGTCAATATTATTTTTGCCTTTGCGCCCCGACCAGACGCCAAGACAGCGGGCTTCGGCAAATTGCTACGAACTTAATTCAAGAGATGGATGGGGATGCTTTGCTTCGGTTAGAAATTACGAAAGGCACCGACCAGTTCCCTGTCAGTCCACCGACGCCCCTCGGGAAAATACGAATGACAGGTGGGTAATAAAAATCTAAAAGATACATCTAGCACATGCACAAAGGTGCCCTTTTTCCTGGGGAGCTTCGAGATGATGGTGAAGGTGGTGATCACAATGATGACCATGATGAAGTTGACTTGAGATTTCTAATATAAATTATGCGCTGAACAATTTCCCTCGGAAGGTTGACTGATTCAAAGAATCTTATTCACTTAGTCTACGCTTGATGCTCACATATCAGCATAATTCCCCAAGGGACTGAAGGAACTACAAAAATCTGAAAATCTGACCGATTTAGTGGTGAATAATAGGAATCTTCTCCCTCAGCCCCTACGTATTTGTTTTAACTGAATTAAACTGTTGAAATGGAGCAAGACACTGAATTTTAAACACAAAAATCTGACTGAATTGTGAACAGAACTTAATATATTAGCCAGAATGAATAATTGGAATCTTCTCCCTTTGTTTTTGATTAATTATACCCCGAATGAATAATTGGAATATTCTCCCTCTGCCCAACATATAATTTGTTTTTGCTGAATTATACTGACGACATTGAAGTGACGGCTCATGTGACCTCGGAACATATATGATCAACTACTACAGTTTTCAACAGGAATGGCATTCTCAGCCATGGACTGCCTTTCAGTCCGCCCCAGGTATGTGAAAACGGACTGAATATGGCGGGCAATCGACAAGTTTTTACTTTGCCTCCCTTTGCCTGTAATCTTTAAAATTTCCTGCTCTTCTCTGTGTCCCATGACCCAAACCACAGGGTCAGCTGTAACCTGTGCTAAAAAAATAAAGATTACTTGATGCTGTCTTAATCATAAACGCCAAAGCATAATTTGGTCCCATTTTCTCGCTTTTCACTTCATTCCTATAGAGAAAAAGTGAAAGGTCTTCCACATGCAACTGCAACGGGCAAAAGTAAATCATATAAAATTAAATCTAGTGACGTTACAACTTAGGTCTGCTTTAAATAAGTAGTTATTTACCCGTTTGGCATAAATAGAAAAAACCTTCCTATTTCACAAAATCTCATGCGAAATCTGAGAAACGGCAAAACTGTTCGAATAAAAGACAAAATCATCGGTGTGAACGCTTTCATACAGCTTATATCCCTGACACCGAAACCTAAACTAAGAATGAAAACTTGCTGGATAAATTACCCTAAGATGCCTCATCAAGTGGATTAACTACAGCTGCATTATGAGAGCTGAATGCACCCTAATCATGATTTATGAATATCCAAATCTTCCCGGATATTGACACACAATGACCTTGTAACCAGTTTCGGTGCAAATTGGCCTCTGACCTTTCGGCCTAGGCATGACATAAAAAGGCTTACAAAGGATACTGGTTTGCCTAATGTGGACAATGGTGGTCTCGACGTGCTAAGTGCAGTTCGTTGAAAGAAATTCTCATGAAGTCCTTATATCTCGGTGCTCGCTATATTAATGGGAGGCACGATCTTGCACACGGGCAAAAATAAGCGTGCCTCCGAGGTGAGTAATTAACAGTAATTGTACGTAATTTAAGGTACAAGCAGACAAGTTCCGCCTCTCTAATCCACTGTTCTTTAACCCAACTCGTCGATAATCTTTTGCATTTGGGAGATAAGAACTTTACTCTGAAAGGTCAAATTTTATTCTAAAGTCAAAAGGATAAAAAAAAAAACCGTTAAACCCGTTTTCAACCACTTTTAACGTTCTGAAAAATACGTAACTTATTCTAAAACATCTGTAATCTTGAAGTATTTCTATCTCGCACTTACAGCACATACTCAGAGAGAGAGAGAGAGAGAGAGAGAGAGAGAGAGAGAGAGAGAGAGAGAGAGAACTGTTAAAAGTCACACGTAATAATAAATATATTGAGGGAGACGAAGAAGAAAAACCGCTACGACAAACAATATGAAGACTTCGATATCTTTCTATCTGAGAGACAGACCGACAGACAGACAGACAGCCTGAAACACCAAGCGTATCCGGGATCGATAAGAAGACGTGAGATAGCATTGATAGATTGCAAATTTACTGATATAGATACCGACAAGGAGGGAGGATAGTGGAGGGACTGGAGGGAGAGATGGGGGGTGGGAGGGAGAATGAGAGGGGCGGAGTGAGAGAGAGGGGTCAAGTCAGCCAACAGCACATTACGAGTGAAGTGTTTACATTAGCCAAGTGTAATAACGCTAATAACGACTAGAGAGAGAGAGAGAGAGAGAGAGAGAGAGAGAGAGAGAGAGAGAGAGAGAGAGAGAGAGAGAGAGAGAGAATGTTGGGTATAAGTTGCGTAAAGATCACTTCGTTTAAAATCGTTTAGTTTCTTATCTTATCACGTGGCACTCTCTTTGAGTGCTGTTTCCAGTAAGAGTGCCACCCGAAGTACACTCATATTCAACACCATCCCAAATACACTAAATACTTAATACTATCCCAAGCACACTTAGATTAATACTGTTCCAAGTACATTAAACATTTAAAGCTATCCAAAGCATAATCATACTTGATATTACTCCTATTACACTTACGTTTAATTCTTAGATTTAGTATCAAGGAGAAATTTATGATCGAAAACCGATTGCAACTCATGTTGTTAAGATGTCGTTATTTCAATTCGGGCACGGCGGGTAGTGGTGATCAATAAAACGTATGGCGAAGCTCTATGGCATCAATGGGTCAGTTCTGATACACTAATAGTCACTGTTGAAGAGAGAGAGAGAGAGAGAGAGAGTTGTGGGGGGAAAGAAATGAGTAATGTTTTTACTGTACCCTGTTATTAGGGAAACAATTGGAGAGAGAGAGAGAGAGAGAGAGAGAGAGAGAGAGAGAGAGAGAGAGAGCTACGTGGTAGGAGACTGCTGAGAAGAAAATTATTATAATTTTATTCAACACAAGAACACATTCCTATAGAGTAAGCCTTAAAAGCCCTAAAATTGCTACAAGCTGCCACAAACGACAAGTATAGTAAAATACAAATGTATATATATATATATATATATATATATATATATATATATATATATATAATATTCATTTGAATTTGTATACATACATGGACACACACACATACTATATATTTATATATATATATATATATATATATATATATATATATATATATATATATATATATATATATATATATACTGTATATATATATATATATATATATATATATATATATATATATATAAAACTCAACAGAACGTGGCCCCTGACGGTAAGACCAGCAAGTAGAATGCGCCAATGGTGGAAGCGACACGTGGTCAACCGAAATATAGTTTCTGGAAAGGGTTCTTAACTAGATATCTTACGACAATGGCCTAAATGATAATTACCATCGGTAAATT
Organism: Macrobrachium rosenbergii; assembly: GCF_040412425.1. Taxonomy (NCBI): domain Eukaryota; kingdom Metazoa; phylum Arthropoda; class Malacostraca; order Decapoda; family Palaemonidae; genus Macrobrachium; species Macrobrachium rosenbergii. The sequence continues at coordinate 19,080,224 of NC_089784.1, read as the reverse complement.
AAGAAAATAACACCACTTCGAGAAGTTGTTTCTAGAAGATAAAGATCTCAGGAGGTGGCAGATCAGAAGAGAGAAACAGTATTCCAGCACTGCTAGCAGAAGATATAAACCCTATTACACTACCACTTTCATCTCTGTAGGCACATCAAGTCTTCCCATTAACAAATAAAAACATCTTCGGATGATGTTTTCCAAAGTTTTCAAAAAGAAAGCTTGAATGCAAAATAAGAACTTAGAATTGTATGATAATCAGAATTTTAAAGCAGTGTTACTCCTGCAGCAGGAGTTGGTTTCGAGATCAGCTGATCTACAAATTCTTGTTTTACCTGGAGCTCAGACTCTTGCCCTACTGCTTACACCACTTGCTCATCTGCTTTTAATATCAACAGATTACGGTTGGAGGCCACCCCAAATTGAGTTAGGCGAGAGCGTACAACTATAATCTGAGTAATAAGAATGAAAAAAATGTGAAAACTTTAAAGAGATATTCAGAAAGAATTTAAAAGCCATGATTATCTGTTCAAGAATAGTTTATAACACAAGAACGAGTTATTCGAGAAAACTATAGACCGTAAGCGACAAAAAAAATTAGGGCCAGCTGATAGTCAGACAGAAGGACCCCCCAGCCTAAACTCTGAGATGATAATGATGAACTGCATCATGTGCACACTGCACTGACTCCTTTTTTGGATCAACAACCGCGTCAAGAGTTAAGGCGAAAGACATCAAAGGCCCCAGAACTCTACCTTAAGAACACCACACACGTTACTCCCCGAGTTCTGAAAAAAACATCTCCACACACCCTTTAAAAGAATATTTTGCAAAACAAATCAAGCTTTTGTCCGCCCCTACTACATAAGATGTCTAGGATAATTTTAATGCCTCTACAGCACCATATTTGGGTGGTGAGTAGCTCAGAAAAAACATTTATCAGCTCAGCATCAAAGCTTTACGAAGTAGCTTCGGCATTGCCCTTATTAGCTGACTAACGAAGGAGGCTTTGAATCTGACCTTTCAAAAAGGAGACAGTGTTTTCACACTATTATCATAACTCGGTAAATCTGTTAGCTACTTGTTTCAAGGAGTCTTTCTGCAAATTCCTGGTGGGTCAACTGGGAGGGTTTAAATCTCCACCTGTTTGTGCTTCAGCCTAAACGTCAAGCATTGCCACGTAGTTTGATCGTTTCCTTTGCGATAAAACAAGCAAATATTTGTGACAGAATTCCAGTAAATTTTTTAATGACTGTTAGCAGCACGATCAAATCATACAACAAATGGTATAGTAACACCCTCTTCCGCTTGTGTTAATTCATAGACAGTAATAAGATACTATTGTGCCAATAATTTTATTTGAGAGTTACTGACGTGATATGTATCGCTCTGACACAATAAGAGCTTCATGAATATCGAGTGTATAATTACCTACAAGAAAATGGAGAATGTAGAAGGAAAATCCACTCTAAATTCACCTTGGAGCTGAGTTAGCAGCATTCCAAATAAGTGATCTCGCCACCAATATCCTTCCTTTCACGGACAACCTCTCCTGGCGGCAACAAGACACCACGGACCAAAAGGCGCCTCAATAATTATTCAATCGTGACTGTAAATGACAATGAAATGACAGGAATTAAACAAAGGTACGTTTGGAGACACTGCCAGGAAGATTCAGTCCTGTCAAACTGATGTCCTCGAAAAATGGAGAAGAGTTGCGCATCTCTCTGACAAGTATTTGAAAGATGTGTCCTTACGAGAGAAGCTAAAGGTCTCACAAGGACAAAGTACTGATGTTTGTAGATATGTCCAATGTGCAGGTTTACTCTAAGTCTATTATTAGTGATGGTCAAAGTCAGGTAGCATCAATGCACTGGTTCATTTAAATATATTTCAGAGAAAAATCATTGGGCACCATTTCAATTTACGCAGTATAATCAGTTCTGTTTTACTATTGTACTATAAGAAAGTCGGACGTTTTACAATTCGTTCTAATATACTTAGAGGGATAAAACAGTAAACACTGTAATATAATAATAAGTAAAAAATTCGCCGAAGTTTCTTCACCTCAATAGCGAGCCCTCTATCCTCTGTAGTTTTTAAGATCTGAGGGCGGAAAGAGAAAGTTCGGATCGACAAATAGCCATCTCAGTTTTCAGAAAACAAAACTAAAAGTTCATGCATATCAGAAACATGTCTCCATTCTGTCGCACTTAAGGAAAGTATTCTTGAGAAAAAGAAAACAAGTCGATAACTTATGGACACAAACTATTCCTTTGGAAGCATAAAAAGAAAATTTCGGAGTATTTTTGTTATAATGAATGTACATAAACTTTGCTTCGCAAGTAAATAGTATCCAAATTTACTTTATATGGTCACAAATTTTACATAGAAACTAAATATGTTCATCACAAATTTAATTTTACTCGTCAATTCATCGCAGTTTTCAATTATTTTCAGATTTAAAAAGCGCAAAACCAAAAACCTTAAGGTTCTTGTGTGCACACAACGCAAACACACAATCTTGTACATATACACACATACATATATATATATATATATATATATATATATATATATATATATATATATATATATATATATATATATATATATATATATATATATATATATAAATGTATATATTAACATATATATATATATATATATATATGTACATATTAATCTATCTATATATATATATATATATATATATATATATATATATATATATATATATATGTATATATATATATATATATATATACATATATATATATGTATATATATATACAGTATAATATATATATATATATATATATACAGTATAAGAAGCGCTATGCTTATGTTTATATACCACGGGACCATTGTGGTATTGAAATTATATATATATATATACATATATATATATATATATATATATATATATATTCATATATACTGTATATATATACATTATATATATGTATATGTATTGACACACAAACATAATCTATATATATAAAAATGGATGGATGTGTGTGTGTGTGTGTGTGTGTGTGTGTATGTTCCAGCATAGCTCTGAAATGCATTGAGCTATTTCAGCCAAACTTGGTATACATATGACTTACTATCTGGAAAAAGAATACTGTCGGGGTGAGACATCACTAGCACCAAAGGCCACGAAAGGAGGTGGGGTGGGAAGGGCTTCCCTGTAACGGGGCTGGTTTTGCCTGTAGACTAAATAAACTTTACAGGTTTATCATACCTCATTTTGGCATACATATGACTTAATATTTGGAAAAGAATACTGTAGCGGGCAAGACATCACAGGCACCAAAAGGGGTAGGGGTGGGAAGGGGGTTACATGCAAAAATAACCAAAAACAACAGATATTAGTGTCTAATCCATAGTTTTTGAGGTAGCTGAGATGAATAGTGACACTACCGATGTCCTTTAGGTCCAAATTCAGCCCCGAAAGGAAGGGGTTCAGGAGGGGTGAAAAATAAAATGTCAAAAATGACAGATATTGGTGTCTAATCCATAGTTTTCGAGGTCGCTGAGATGAATAGTTACATTCCTAATGTTCTTCAAGTCCAAGTTCAGCCCCAATAGGAATGGGGGTTTGGCGAGATGGGGTGAAATATGAAATATAAAAAATGCTGGGCAGCATACCTGAAGCAACTACCTTAACAGGAAAGGGAGAGAGTGAGAGAAAGAGAGAGTGTGAGAGGGAGAGGAAGTGAGAGGGAGAGTAGAGGGGGTATTAGGGAGGAGAGAGAGAGAGAGAGAGTAGAGGGGGTGTTAGGGAGAGAGAGAGAGAGTTTATCGGTTGTCATTCAGAGTTTTCCTGGGCAGCGCCGGATTGGTCAGCTTGGTTTTGCGCTTTTTAAATCTGAAAATATTGAAAATGGCGATGATTGAATATATATATATATATATATATATATATATATATATATATATATATATATATATATATATATATATATATATATATATATATATATATATATATATATATGTATATGAACATGACCTACTGTATGACAATGAGACTTCTAAAATATTTTACCAATTTGAAAATACAAATCTGAGTCAAACTGCCGGAAAGAGTTAGAAATGATGACATAAAGGAAATTAGGGAAGTTCCATCATCACATGAGATAACAATGAAAGGGAGAGGGAGATGGTTTTGACATTTACTCGGCATAATCCATAAAAGAACAGTACGTGAGAGTGTCAGCTGGGCTCTTGTGAGCAACAGAAGAGTTGGATGACCCACACATGCTTGGATAAAAACTAGAAGAAGGGAGGCTGGAGATTTTTGAAAGATAATGCACATGGAATATATGAGTTCCGGAATTTCACATAGGCCCTTTGTGATACGAGGCGTTGGAGGCCATGACGATGACGATGATGAATAAATATCTATCTAAATTATAATATATATATATATATATATATATATATATATATATATATATATATATATATATATATATACTGTATACAAGAATGAACGCTACGTGTCAAAAGCTACTTTTACCAAATACAAAGGTATTTCCAATCAAAACTGAAAATACATATCCGTAAATGTAACCAAGATCCACATAACGCCAAATGAAGGAAGGCCAATTTCTCTTACGGCAAACAACTTTTCAGTAACAAATGTTCCTAAGACATTTATAACTGGTTAACTAGCTTTGCTGTTTGGGAATTTACACATAACAGCAAAAGAAAAGAAGGCTTAAACGTGAGCAATGTAGAATCAAGAAGGGAGACCTTTTTAATCTGTTAAATACTTATTCTGTGCATATAAATTATCAAATTATACTAAACTTGGCCAAAGTATGAGGGAATATGTACTTCATTTTTATTGTCCAAGTCTTTCGCTGCTTTGAAATATGCATCGACCTCAAAACCAACATGGAGAAGTGCCATTAAATCTAGTTCTAAATCTCGCTTCATTTGTTATCTTTTCGAGAATTTACCAATAATAGCAAAAGCAAGACGAAGATTTTCATAAAAGTGTTTCATCTCCTCCTCTACTGGCTAATGGTTTATCTTGTTTAGTAAGTCAGCGCCAAAAAGAGTTTGTTTACCATTACAGACATCATTCACATATTTGATTACAGTATTATACTGACCTTCAGTGATACTGAGTACCCAAACTTTTCATATATACTGTATATATCTTAACTCAAAAAGAGGGTTCTTACTGAAATCTCTGGGTCCCTATTCTGTGTTGATAAAAAAAAATGTGATCTTTGGACATAAATTGTTAATTTACATAAGTTTTAAGAATATAATAAACAAGAAGTAGATATAAGACTACATTTTATTCTAGTTATGGGAAAGTCTCACAATTCAATGAGAGAATCTAACTTTTTTGAAGCAACACCAAAACTTTGTTCAATTTTAGAACTTATTTTCCAAGGTAAAATACTTCTGTTATCCAACCCTTGAATAATTGGCTATTAAGCTAATATACTAATCCTGGACGTCACAATTATTATTGCAATCAGCCGGAAAACAGTTCATAAAGTATGATCAAGTAGACGCTTCACGAGATGTTTATGTAGCAGGGTATGTCAAGATGTAAACATTATATATACAAGCAATCTTTCAAGTTAAAGTTGGCGTTTTAAATGGATGTGAATAGTCACTGAACAATGCAGGCTCACAACAACAGGATTAAACAAAATTCGTATTAATATTCGAACGTTTAAAGTATGCCCACGAAAACAGAGAATAATTTCTGGATTCTCTTTTAGGCCTATGCGCGAAATCCATTATGCCCCTTTAATACTGAAAGGAGGAACAATCTCAGCCAAATCATTTACGAATCCTTTGAGGCGGGATTCCGCTTGCAAAAGAGTGGTGTTAGAGATCAGCCTAATGGCGGGAGTTAGATTTCGGATAGGCCTATATGGAGGCCAGCGGTCGAGAGAGAAGATCGCGATTGAAGACCTGCAGGAGACCTGACTTGCAACACGAAGTAAACAACGCAGGCGCTGACGCTAATCGCCTCGTTATCGAATGTTGTTGTATTGAGATTGATGGGATGTTTAGAATGTCGGTTCCGTATCGACGGGACGCTAAGAGTGTTCGGTCAAAATGGCTTTAACGATGTGCAAAAAACTCCAGTTCGAGAGAAGAGAAAGAAAGGGGGAGGCCACTTGTACCATAATACTCAACTAGATATTCTTCCATGGTCAGGCTAGAAATAGCCTTTGTATATTTCATGAAACATGCAAAATGTAATGGAGTGAAAAACTCGTATACATCAGTTGCCTATTATTTTACAGAAATGGTATAGTAAGGAAATTTAACTAATTTTACATTGTGGGCAACGAAAAATATTTACAAATGATTAATTAAAGATAACTAACTTTCATCGCTCTACAAAACCAACTGACTTAACTTTCATTGTGCCACAAAGCCAACTGACAACTTAACCGTGCTACAGAGCCACTTGACTTAACTTTCATCACACTACAAACCCTACTGGCTTAACTTTCATCGTGCTACAAAGCCAACTGACTTAACTTCCATCGTACTACAAAGCCAATTGGAATCAATGATTTCAACTAAATCTCAGATAACAACTTTAATATTCGGTGCTTACGAAATTCGGAGCTTCATTTAGCTGTTGATCCCAATCTTATGAAATGAGTGGAAACGATTCGTATCTCCCAAACGTTGGGTTTTCCAAGCAGCACTTATCGTTTATCGAACGGACTCGATGGGTGAGTGAGCGCAATAATGCACTGGTTGAGGCCAAGCAATTGGACGCTACTGAATGCAGAGCCAATCAACGTTTTGTGTCTCCTTTCCCGAACGTTCGTTTTGAAAAGAACCAAAATAGGAAAATGTTCCTGAAATAAATGGAGGTCATTCCACTGACCAACAGCCATTCCATTTGACCACCTCCGCATGTTTTGATTAAAAAGGGATCAGTAAGTGAAACTAAAGTGATTGAAAAACGCACTCACATCCGCTACGCTAAAGGAGATACTGCCATACTCGTATTAATCTGCAATATGCTGATACACGCGTATATGTAACCTATTGCTTCGTTTTGGATGGTGCTCATAAACCAAATTCATCTTTAGTTTAATGAAATCACTGTTTTAAGCCCTAGAAGGATTATCATTATAAGGTTAAGACACTAGTGTGGAGTCCAAGAATATTTACCGCGATACGAAGTAAATTGTCGACATATTAAACCATAACAGACTGATTACGAAATATCCTTTCAACTCCCGCCATCAAAAGGAGCACAAATTTTCATTAAAAATACGAAAAACAACATCGAGAGGAAAATCAAATGTTATTAATTCCTATGGTTCATTGTTAGCTTTTCAGGAAATTATTTTTAGAATTCGGGGATAGCTATTAAATCTGCTATCACATGATCAACTAATGCGAAAATACGATGAATAAACACGCTGAAGTATAATGTAACCTATTTCATGGAGAGAGAGAGAGAGAGAGAGAGAGAGAGAGTTTTGCTCAGTCAGAGGTGAGCACCCAGTGCTAGAATCTTCCACATCAGTTCCAATCATGCACAGATGTCTTTCATTGACAACACATCAGCCATTCTTACATATGCTGTGCTGTTCCTTTACATTAGTCTACATTTTTTATGTGCCCCTCTTCCCTTTCAACCAAGTACTTTGTTCCATTTTCTTGAGCTGGCTAAATCAAGTTCATTACTAGAGGCATTTTAGCACATTAATTACACTTCTCACACTTTTGTGGAGGTGGTGGGCCTATATTCCACATATATTTAAGGATTATTTACCTTGAAAGTTTTCATTCGCATTAAACAACCAGTCTTCATATAAATAAAAAGAAAATTCCTAATTCCTGTCAACTTTTACTTGCCTAGACACTTCCACACCTGTTACAGAGCTCCTACTATCTTCATTTCATCATCTGTTTTGTGATTCACCTTTTCTTTCACACTACCACCTGTCAACATTTAACCCTAAATGCCTGTAAGTGCCAAGCACATCCATTCTTCACCATTCATTCTAATTACCTTTACTCTGAATTCCATTTCCACACATAATGTTACTCCAACATTCGCTTTCAACATTACACTCTCATAAATACTCTCAAACTCTTCCAGCAGCCTCTCAAGCTTTTGCTTAGCGCCAGTCGAATCAGCATATCATTCATAAACCCCATTTTTTATCAACCTTGTGTTAACATAATAATACCTTAACAAACTCTTTGCATCAGCTGTTTATCTTTCCAAAATGTATTTACACATACTAATCTCTTGAAATCACCAAATAAATCCAACAGCCAAAACCTTTCATAAAGTCTCTACAAGATTCGCCTTTTTCATGCGAAGCAAACCAACTAAGCCATTTCCTTCGATATAACCTAATTCATAATATATAATTAAATTGCAGAGCGAAATCACTCTTCTTTAATCCGGCTAAGCAACGATTCAGACTTTCCTAGAAATTTCCTCTTCGGTTTTCATTGCTTTCCCCCATGCACTGTTCAGCGCACTAACTCCCCATATTTCCGTTTCTGTTACCCTGAGTTTTAGTCACTTTATTCTTTCTATCAAAAATCAGGAACCATCCCATCCCTCAGCCTACTAAGAGAGCTACCTTTCACTCTAACAATCGATCTTGCCCTGTATACGCTTTGTCCTTTCACTTAGGTCCACAATGTTGTAACAGCCTGCTTTCCTCAAACACATTTACCTTCACAGATTCTTTTCTCATCTTTACCCCCTTCACAGACATTCTTTCTCTGCATATCCAAGCAATAGTATTTGATATAAAGATGCACCCTATAATACCAGTCATTTGATGACCCCAACATGAACAGAGTGATAAGGAGGTTGTTTTTTTCATTCCCGCCATACTGAGGAGGTAACAAAGGAACTGACGATGCCTTTAAAGAAGAGGCTCCTCTGCCATTAACAGATGCCCCAGTGAAGTATCTTGGAATACGAGGCATTAGTGTCCTGCGTTAGTGGCACATAGACCTTTTAGGGAAGTAGTATTCAAGAGTTAAGTGCCATTCTCCATAAATATTGCCTGGGTGTGCGTTCCAAAGGACTTGGCTCATAAATGGGACCATTCCAACGATGTTAGTCCTACTGACATGACCAAATTGTGTGAACACCACGATCAGTAATGCTCGATGGAGCCACTAGATAACGGGTGTTTATAGGGAACACCGGTTACACCTCAATCTTCGAAGCGTCTCAGCTGTTTACATTATAAACCTTGAGGCTGCTCGATGGGAAGACGAACGACACTTCAATACACATCATCCTTTCAAGACGGTGAGGAAATCTCGAACCACCTTTAAAGTCTTTACTTGAACCGACAGGCTCCTTCATATCTCTCACCAGCTGGGCTGAAAGAATGTTTTGCGGACGAGGTAAACTTGGGTTTTTTCTTCTTTTCTTTTATCTGTCTGAGCTATCGGGCTCTTTTACGGGAGAATGTATGGACTTTTCAGTGGTACAGTGAACCTAATATATATGAAGCAGTTCTGAACAAACTGCTTAAAACTGCCTCTCTTCTCTAGGGTATATTAGTTATCACAAAAATGTAGTTGTTATATCTTAAACCTAGCATTACGTTATCAGTATACTCACCTTAGAGTTGCATTTACGCACAGTCCGATCATAAACAAATGCTTTCATAACGATTTACATGCTTATCTTACTTGGCTCGGCTACAATCACATACCTTCAAAGTACATTAATGGACAAGTAAATAAACAGTGGAAAAAATAATCCACCGTTTCATAATACCAATTCAAATATTTTGCAAACTGCCATCGTTAAGTGCGCGTCGAATCAGGTCAAATATTGAGAAACAGCCAATTAATGGCGGTCTTTTTGATCGGTACTTCTCTGAAGAAAAAAGAGGGACCAAGAAAAAGTGGTCATTAGCCAAGCGCTGCGGTACACTTGTGAAAAGAAATTTAGTATACGCGCGGACTACAACTTGACTAAAATATGGGCCGACTCCTCCCCCTCCTCTTCTTGATCTTCTGTTCTAACGAATTAGATTATCTGTTCCATTATCTTAAGCATCGTACGAATATCTGCGTGATTACAAATATCCGAGTCGCTACACGTTCCTTTTTCTTTGATTCAGTCTAAATTATGTGGGAGATAATTCGCTCGAATCTAGTCGGAAGCAAAGGAATTCGCAGACCATTTAGTGCGTTCAGGTGTAAAAAGTGAAGGTGTGACAATGTTCAGATAGCAACGGCAGAATAATGTAATGCGAAGGATCTTCGTTCAACTCGGGTACCCGTGGCCGAATCCCAAGTACTCTTAGGTCGGCAACGAGTAAGATACAGGCATTTCCTTCATTCTGTACGGATTTCATATCCATTATTAATACAGTTAAGGATAGGGGAGGCAGAATCAGATGGTAGACGGGGATGGAAATCAGCATAACAAGAAAGCAACTGATATGCGTTCAAACATACTGATCTATTCACAACAACAAAATCATTTTTTCAAACTGCAAATCATGTTTTTCATTTAAATGAAGATAACAACTTATGCTGTGTCACTCTTTTACTGCTTTTTGAAAAGGAAAATTGCGAAAACTCATGTAGATACAGATCAAATAGCTGATTTTACTATACCTGGTAAAAAGTTAAATTGCCCACTTCGAGGTAACATGGGAAGCGCACGCATGACCAAGCATTTAAATTTGATGGGAAGTTATTCTGTTTCATTAGTCTCAAGAAAGCAGTAAACCTACCGTGAATAAAGATACTCCATTAATGTTTCATGTTGTTCCACGCTCAACGGAAAATTTTAAAAACAGTTCTAATAGGAGGGTAACATAAGCAATATCTATATTTCTTAATCCTCACCAACTTTCTAAAAGCTGACTGTCATACAAACTTCCTATTCGTATCGTTACCGAATCGATTATGGGATAAAATAGGTCTTAATATATAAATCCTCAAAGGACAGCTTGTTGTCTGACTTTTTTTAACTAATGCTAATGAATATTTAAATCAACATTACCAAGAATGCACATTCCCATAATTTTTCCCTTCTCTTTTAAGCTGGAGCGAAAGCTTATTTTTTCTTTGTATATTAATATATTTATGTAAATAATCTAAAAAGAGGGATAATGATGCAAAACTTACAACATTACCTTTCGCTCAAGATGTTGACATCGGTACTCTACTGAGTAACCGACAATTAAATCTAAGAATGGTATAAGTTAATTATTGGACGATAAACATTCACTCGGTAAAGTGCATATATTATACGCTACTATATAACGGGAGAGTAAACATTTCCATGAACCCTATTTATAGTTACCATTACCGACCCACAAAATCGAATTTCTCGGAAATCACCTTGACCTAAAAAAAAATAGGGTTAATCACTAATGTTAGGTAGATATCGATCTGATATGACACGCTGCACGGGCAGGAAAGAAGGAGTGGAGTAGGGTAGAGGCCGGACCAAGATGGGTAGATATATGGCAGATAAGGAACGCAATAAAATAAGAATGGGGTTGGGGGGGAGTGGAAGGTCTGAGTTTTATTGGTTGAAGAGGGGTGGGGGTTACAAGGCGAGGCAAAGGAATGTCTGGAAGGTCTGGATTTGCATATCCGACACGCTCCACCGCCTTGCATAATTAGAATGCAGGTCCCAATATCCCGATGCGATTTCGAAAAACCAGTGAATGATACAGAAAAGGATGTATTTACAAAGTACATGTCCCATCTCGGGGCGGGGCGGGGAGGGGGGCGGGTTTGACAGCCCTAGGTTCGTATTCCGGAATTTCTCTTTCAGGCTGAAGAGACGTCGAATTAATGATGGTTTGTGCAATTGGCATTAACATGTTTACTTTTTTGTGACCAAACACAAGGTCTATTATTAACATGTTTACTTTTTGGTAGCTAAACAAAAGGTTCAACAGTCTATAATATAAAGTCTTGCTTGTTAGTCCATAGTGCCTATCAGTTTCCCCATATCTTTCGTGAACTATTTTGCTCTAAATTAATGGGTTTTGCGTCACAATATTACCACACTCGTATACCCATAAAGCAAAGGAGAGAGAGAGAGAGAGAGAGAGAGAGAGAGAGAGAGAGAGAGAGAGAGCTAACAGAAGCAAAACCATATTTAAGAAAGACAGAATTAAACATCTACAAGAGCAATTGCTACGTCAATGTAAAGTCAGGACCGTTTGTCTCCACAACTCCTAACTTGACAACTTCATAATACCTTTATTAACAAGGACCAAGGCTTGAACAACCTATATTGAACAATTTACTTACATTTTTGTGTCAACATCTCCTGTCTCATATTATTATCATATTTTATTCTACAAGGGCAAGACTTATGTCACAATTTCACATAAAATAATAATAATAATAATAATAATAATAATAATAATAATAATAATAATAATAATAATAATAATAATAATAATAATAATAACTCACCTTATTTTGAAATAGGATGGTTGCATCGTTCGAAATCATTCTATATTGAGTCTGTCTTTATTTTCCCTATAATTCTTTTCTCTTCTCTGCTTTAATACTGGACAACAATTGGCCAATGTTCACACTTTGGTTGAGAGAAGTACATCAGCAGAGTTGGCTGCTGTACACACGTTGCTGATGATGCATTTCTGTCTACCGAAGTATGAACGCTGGCCAACTATTTTCCAGTGTCAACGCAGAAGAGAAAAGAATTGTACGGAAAATGATGACGACTCAATACAGAATTAATTCGAATGATGTAACCATCTATTTAACAGGACATGTTTAAAAAGAGGGTCTACTTCCTTCTTACAGTACACGTTATTATTATTATTATTATTATTATTATTATTATTATTATTATTATTATTATTATTATTAGGGACTCAGTTGAATGGAACGAGTACAGAGGTCGATACTAAGGCTTTTTATTCCATTTCACACCTACACCTTGCCCCACTTGCGGGAAAGGGCATACGACCCGCTTAATATAAACTGAGCAACTCCAACAAAAATACAAAAGAAAAAAGTTGTGTGCGTGTGTATGTGTGTGTGTGTGTTGGGAGAGGGAAGTTAATTGTCGAATGAGAAATGAGTCTCAAGTATACATATCTCACACTCAAACTCGATTTAAATACGAATACAAAAATCGCATCAGAGGCGTATCAGTCCCTGTACTGGAAGCACTCTCGTTCTTTATAGGTATTAAGGCATTTGCATTTTCGAACTTCTCCCAACCCCTCAAACCAACATTTCCTTGTCGCTCCCCCTTTCTCTCGCCTCTCAAATTCTATCCCCGTTTGAAAATACTTTCCTTTCCAATTCTTTCTATGACCAAATCACCTCGACATACTTTGATCAATCCTCACCGAGGTTAACCATTTTACAACAACTTCGTCTTTGCAACCCGCTTTACCCTACATAGATTACATTGGTAATTATTTACATTCACAGAGAACACCAGTGCTTTATTGTCTTCAAGACTTGACTCTTGTATTCTTTCATGCAAACTAACTTTCGCCTCCTTATGCACTATCCTTTTAGTCTTTCAATTCAAAGAAATCCCACTGCCCCACTTGTATCATATACCCCATGATCAACTTCTCCCATTCTACAGAAAGACGTTCGTAGCATTTACTTTAAATGTACCTGTATAATTTTTGCCAACACATTTACTTCTCCATCTCCCTGGCTTCCGCTTCCAATAACCCTCAATTTTCGATTTTCTCAACTTACAAACCTTTCCAAACACTTTCATTAGTGTCACCAAGATCACTCTGTGTCATTAATCAACAGAGAATCAATAGTGGACATATACGTTCCATTATATTCCATACATAAACATATATATATATATATATATATATAAATATATATATATATATATATATATATATATATATATATATATATGCATTTACATATATTTGCACTAAACTTACAACCACATCTCCTGTACTGTCGCTAACTGTCCTTGGCATTTCATTTATACAGGCATTGAAAAGTCACTCTTAAGCCTCCTTACACACCGTTACCGAAAACAATATTTTACGTCAAAATTAGGGATTAAGTCGACATAATTTTACAAAAAATTCCTCGTATAATTAAAACTTCCACTCGATCTATATCGCCTATACCCTCTTTATCTATATCTATATATTTATATATATATATATATATATATATATATATATATATATATATATATATATATATATATATATATATATATATATATATATATATATATATATATATATATATATATATATATATATATATATATATATATATATATATATATATATATATATATATATATATATATACTGTATATATATATATATATACTGTACTGTATATCTCGCATACAAGCTTTCCACATTGCCTCTCTAATATCCATTATTCTCTTCCGAACTTTCTCCAGACTGTCACAAAGGTTCTTTTTCTTTTTCTTGTTTGAAATTCTCATATAACTAATTATGGCAAACATCTGATTGTCTCGCCCTCTTCCTAATCTAAAACCCAACAAGTCCTTGCAAGCAAACCCTTTCTTCTGCTTTTATCATATTCTCCCATCTAAAACCCTTCTGGACATCAGTGTGCTGGACATATATAATTCTTAGAATCACCTCTATCACCTTTTACCTTTTCCCCAAAAATTACCACCGTATCTTTACCACTATATTTCTAATCTTCTCCATACTTCATACGTTGAAAACTTATTTTTTTTTTATTATATTTCTCTTTGAAGTGTATTGTCCCATCGGGTAACTCCACCACTCAATTCAATAAGAGACTGTAAACCTCATTTCTTCCATGTCACAGACCTAATTGTATTTCTAAATGCAAAATTGCACAAAGTGACTTCATTTCTATTGGACTTGCAGACACACCTTACATATAAATAAGAAGTCACATTACTGGTGCTCTAACTTTAGTCATTTTGATTAATAATTGAAACAAAGGCGGAATTTATCTACTGCCCACCAAAAATCAATGGACCTATGGCTTAAAAAAAAAAAAAATAAAATAAAACAGCAATTTGTAGAACTGTCAAGGTACCAAAATGCTGTCGACTACTGTAATGAGTCTAGGTCAGAAATGTTTTAGAGAAATGGTTACAGATTTATAGCGATTTTAAGTTCCATGCAAAATAAAACAACGAAATATTGGTAGATAATACAGTAAACTTAAATATCCAATATATATAAAACCAGAAAATCCATATTTCTCATTGTCTTAACCGTCCAACTTCGCATATTTCCGAAAAGAAACAAGTACAGAACGATGAATTCTCAAGAAGTTTATACGTGATCAGACAACACGTACATACCAAAATGACTAGCGAGAAACAGCGTCTTGGATGAACAATCTCCTAAATTATAAGATTATATCCATCCCACACATCATCAAACATGATATGCGAACGTGATATCATAGAATAAAGGCCTGGCGGTACAAATCGTCGATTAACTGAATTTCACAAATTCAGCCACTGTTAGAAGGCTTACGTAAAGAAAGAACGAGAGATGATATACGGTAACCATTACTAAAAGTACAATGCAAAAATACAAATCTAAACATTAAACTACGCTGAAACTCAAATAGGCATAAAAAAATTCCTAAAGGAAAATTTATTCAACAAACAAGAACGGTCAGCAACAGCTAGGGCCATGAAGATCAGAGCACATGCGCACAAGCACATCAAAAGTACCGCAGGCAGTAGCAGCTTAGTAGAAGCAGACGCTGATGATGTTCTAGATTTCCTCGCTGGCTGGACTTTTCCCATAATTCTCCATCAACTCACTTTCAAGTGGTCGTTTAATGAGAAGTGGCAATCAACAGAAGAGGGAGTAAACTATCCCTCCGCAGTCACAGAACCTTCGAGAGAGAGAGAGAGAGAGAGAGAGAGAGAGAGAGAGAGAGAGAGAGAGAGAGAGAGAGAGAGAGAGAGAGATGATGATATGTAATTTTTGAGAAAATTACTTCATAAAAATGTCGCGGTCATTGCTAGACTACATCACAGACTGAGGTCTTGTTTATAGAGCGTGCATGAATCTGCACACTTTTTTTTTTTTCACTTGTCATACGATCTTTTTCTTATTATGATAATTCAAAGGAGTCCGAATTCAAGCAACGAGACTACAGACACGTAGGTACGCAATAAAGAAACATAAGATACAAACACGAAGACATCGTAGAACACATTGTGATCATAACGATACAAGGGAGATTAATGATATACTTAGCATAAATAATAAGAAACACACACGAATGCAAGGTAAAGAGTAAATACATTAAACAAAGAAAAAAAATTAAATTCGAGCAAATAAAAAATGACTTGTGCACGACGGTATACTTGAAGTTGCACAATAAATCGTGAAAAATATTGCTAGCCTAAACAGGTCAAAACTTAATCATGGTTCATAATGTCAAATTTTCTATAAAAACAAGGTCAGAAATACTGACTTTCAATAAAATGAAAATAAAAGCAATGCACAAAGGACAATGATTGATAATTTTGTAAATTTATGTAACTGATAAATTCTTGGCACAATACAAATTTAAAAAAGCATCGTGTGGAATGAATCAAGACGGTATTTACTGTAAAAAATTGACATTGTGAGAGAATACATTCCAAAAGAGGATACATTCCCAACTACAGACAAGAAACAGAGAGAGAGAGAGAGAGAGAGAGAGAGAGAGAGAGAGAGAGAGAGAGAGAGAGAGAGAGAGAGAGACAGAGACAGACAGAGAGAGAGAGAGAGAGAGAGAGAGAGAGAGAGAGAGAGAGAGAGAGAGAGAGAGAGAGAGAGTGATTATTAGGTAGAGAGGTCCCGAACGCACAATGAATAACTAATAACTTATGCAAATCTCTCCCGCTTACCTGGTTGAAACCTCGGAAACCCCAAGAGATTAGATATGGAAGAGTTCTAACGAGGAACCTTTAATCAAGACATTCCACCCGTCTCAATGCAAAGAGATAATTATATCTGTTATCCTATTACCTGAATTTCTTTTCCAACTTGCAGACGAACCTCCAAAAGCGTCTGGAAAAAGGCTTCCCCTAGAATCCTAGGAAGGAACGCTGAGCTTACCCTGGTTACGTTTATCAAGGTAACCCTTAAACTTTGGGATAATCCAAAGTACTCAAGATTATATATCACGATCTTATCTTTATAATATTACGAGTAAACTAAAATACTTGACTTTATTAGCCATAGTAAATACA